>NC_084604.1:34714174-34904091 GCF_033807715.1 Cololabis saira | reverse complement strand
AAGGAAGGAAGGGAAAAAAGAAGGAAGGAAGGAAGGAAGGAAGGAAGGAAGGAAGGAAGGAAGGAAGGAAGGAAGGAAGGAAGGAGAAAAAAGAAAGGAAGGAAGGAAAGGGGAGAAGGAAGGAAGGAAGGAAGGAAGGAAGGAAGGAAGGAAGGAAAGGGGAGAAGGAAGGGAGAAAACAAGGAAAGGAGGAAGGAAGGGAGAAAAGAGGAAGGGAAGAAGGAAGGAGAGAGCAGGAGGAAAGAAGGTAGGTAGGAAGGAAGGGAGGAAGGAAGGAAGGAAGGAAGGAAGGAAGGGAGGAAAACAAGGAAAGAAGGAAGGAAGGAAAGGGAAGGAGGAAGGAAGGAAGGAAGGAAGGAAGGAAGGAAGGAAGGAAGGAAGGAAGGAAGGAAGGAAGGAAGGAAGGAAGGAAGGAAGGAAGGCGGATCTGAGAGCGTGATAGATTTATAGTTACAAAGGTGGAGTTGAATTGGTATTTTTTTTATCATCATTTTTATCGTTATCGGGATAAATGCCAGAAATTATCGTGATACATTTTTTAGTCCATACCACCCATCCCTATTGCATGAATACTACTACTACTACTACATAATACCCTACTCTGAACAGATTTTCCAGTGAAAATTCTGCGTCTGGTGCTCAAAATCGTAGTTGTTTACCATTATAAAAAACCACAAACGAGTCCAATTATCTCCCGTTTATAACCCGTGGAAACATTTGCAGTGTTTTTTTTGCTTCCATTTGATGAAAAAACATCTGCAACGATGCTCTTTCTGGTATGCATTGCTCCGAATTAGTTTTTTTTTTTTTAGTATTTTTGACATTTTTATGGACGGCTAAATCGAACGTTGAGCCTGCTTTTGATGTTTAGACCAAGTATCCAGAATATTTTTCCTGCTTTTGAAATGAGAAAAAAAAAGGATTTCTGGCCAGTTGTTAATGTCTGTAGTCCCTTTTTTTTCAGCCAAATAAAGATAAAACCAGCGTTTTAGCTTTGATGCTGCATCTGCACTTTTAAGGTATTTAGTTTGAAAATAACCCTGGTTTTGATTTAATCACTGAGGGGTTAGATCTTCATCTCTAAAAATAATCTAAATATACATGCTACTGGGGAGGAGGGGGGGAAAGAAAAACAAAGAAAAGCAGTGAGCAGTCCTCTCCCTCTCCTCCCATCATCCTTCTGTTGTTTGAGTGCGCCGGCGATGACCGACGGCTGAGGAACCTTCGTCCTAATCGGCTTGAGATCTGGCCGCAGGTCAGGCCAGCAGATGAATACAGATTAGGGGGTCACAAGGCAGGGGGAGAGAGAGGATTACCATCTCTGGCGCATCCAGCCTCCTCCCGTGGCCGTCCAACAGTTGGCCGGCGAGTGCCGTCTGCGTGGGCTCTCCTAAAGAGTGGAGACTGCGCATAAATGGGCCTGGCAGTCCGCCGGCTCTCTGTGCTCTCCGGTTTTGGCAAGAAGGGGGCACATTTAGTGCTTGTGAAATAATGCTGGATTTATTAAGGGGGGAGGAAAAAAAAAACCCCAGTAAAAATGCAGCGAATACATTTAATCTAATCTGGTTCAAGACTTTAAGCCACCGTGCACTGACCCGTTGCTGCTGTTTCAAAAGGGACAACTTCTATCGACGCTTGTTTCCCGTCTGACGTGAAACTAAAGACATGTTAAGTGTGTTTTTGCACAGCAGTGCCCCCTGGTTGCTGGACAGTAGGAATGGGTGATATTTTACCGTTCACGATAAACCGTCAAAAAAATTCCTCACAATAAGAATTTGTCATCTCACGGTAAAAACGATAAATTCCTGTTGATGACGTTTTTGTGTAAAGCTGATTTATGGAAGGAAGGAAGGAAGGAAGGAAGGAAGGAAGGAAGGAAGGAAGGAAGGAAGGAAGGAAGGAAGGAAGGAAGGAAGGAAGGAAGGAAGGAAGGAAGGAAGGAAGGAAGGAAGGAAGGAAGGAAGGAAGGAAGGAAAGGGGATAAGGAAGGGAGAAAACAAAGAAAGGAGGAAGGAAGGAAGGAAGGAAGGAAGGAAGGAAGGAAGGAAGGAAGGAAGGAAGGAAAGGAAGGAAGGAAGGAAGGAAGGAAGGAAGGAAGGAAGGAAGGAAGGAAGGAAGGAAGGAAGGAAGGAAGGAAGGGAGAAAAGAGGAAGGAAGGAAGGAAGGAAGGAAGGAAGGAAGGGAGAAAACAAGGAAAGGAGGAAGGAAGGAAAGGAAGGAAGGAAGGAAGGAAGGAAGGAAGGAAGGAAGGAAGGAAGGAAGGAAGGAAGGAAGGAAGGGGGATAAGGAAGGGAGAAAAGAGGAAGGAAGGAAGGAAGGAAATGAGCATGAAAGAAAGAAAGAAAGAAAGAAAGAAAGAAAGAAAGAAAGAAAGAAAGAAAGAAAGAAAGAAAGAAAGAAAGAAAGAAAGAAAGAAAGAAAGAAAGAAAGAAAGAAAGAAAGAAAGAAAGAAAAATAAATTCCCGTTGATGATGTTTTTGTGTAACAAACATGGCGGATCTGAGAGCGAGATAGATTTATAATTGAAAAGGTGGAGTTGAGTTGGTATTTTTTTATCATCATTTTTATCGTTATTGGGATAAATGCCAGAAATTATCGTGATACATTTTTTAGTCCATACCGCCCATCCCGACTGGACAGATACTGAAGAATCTAAACCGGTTAAACTTATTATAACCAATCACGTCAAATCACTTCACTGATGAAACCAGTTTTAATCACGGCTTTGACTTCGCCTGTGTGTTTTGATTTGCAGCAGAATCATTATTTCCTCCCGTCACCGTGTCGTCTCCCCGTCCGTCCGTCCGTCCGTCCGTCTCTCTGTCTGTGATTCTACCTGCAAAAAACAATCAAACTAGATTAAGCCGCGCGTGCATCAGTGTGTTCCCGCCTGCCAGAGTGTGGGCTTCGCAGCGCGAGTCCTCCGTTTTATCTCTGTAAATTAAACACGTCTTTGCAGATAACGCGCTCTGCACCACCTACTGAGCCCAACTCCACCTCCTCCACTCCCTCGTGCAAGCTCTTGTCCCCGGGTTGAACTCTGCAGATTTCATTCATGTTAGCACACAAAATGCAGCTTTCCCCGGGATCGCCGACTGCTGCGACTGCGACTCTGCAGAGTAATCAGGTGCCGTTTGTCTGGTGTCTTGTAACAAATCTCTAAATGAGGACAAGGCACTCAAGTGAGGGGGAAACACTCTTGATCTGGATGAGGATGCTAAGTGTCTTTGAACCACGGAGGCGATTATTTCTGATCAAATCCACATGAAACAAGCCAGTCATGCGACAGCAGGGTTATGTAACGGCCTCACCTGTCAGGTTTACGCCAGGAGGGAGCCCATGTAATTGTGTCATTACGAAACCACAAAACTAATTACACTGTTTTTCTTTTGGAAGAAAAAAAAGTTATTTTTGGATTCAAAGCAAAAGATGGCTGTTTTGAGCTACATCTAACTGGATTTATTTGAATTTCCGACATAACCGCAGTGGGGAATGTGCCTCATTTAGGAGTTTTAGGGTCTCGTTGGACAGAAACCTTGGGAGCTGTATGCGGTCTTTCTGCCTCGCTGGCCTCTGTTTTTTTTTTCTTCCTCCCTGCTTGAGATCTTTTGAAATGGTAATCATTTCTCCTCCCCTCTTTTTTCTCCTCCGTCTCTCTCTTATCCCAGATTCCTCGTCCAACTACATCAGGCAGTTGGAGACAAAAGTGCGGATACTGGAGGACGACAACAATAAGCTCCTCACGCAGGTAAGACGTGGAGATGTTCTCCGTGCACCAGAAGTATTCACATTCATTACTCAGGTAGAAGTATAGATACTAGAGTTTAAAAATACTCCTGTAGAAGTTGAAGTATCAACTCAAGTTTTTTACTCAAGTAAAAGTATAAAAGTACTGGTTTCAAAACTACTTAAAGTATAAAAGTAAAAGTAATGTAAGGGGGAAAAAAGTCATTAAGGACAAAAGCCATTGAGGGAGGAAGGGAGGGAGGAAGGAAGGAAGGAAGGAAGGAAGGAAGGAAGGAAGGAAGGAAGGAAGGAAGGAAGGAAGGAAGGAAGGAAGGAAGGAAGGAAGGAAGGAAGGAAGGAAGGAAGGAAGGAAGGAAGGAAGGAAGGAAGGAAAGAAATGAATCTGGAAGGATGGAAGGACGGACGGAAGGAAGGAAGGAAGGAAGGAAGGAAGGAAGGAAGGAAGGAAGGAAGGAAGGAAGGAAGGAAGGAAGGAAGGAAGGAAGGAAGGAAGGAAGGAAGGAAGGAAATGAATGGGAGAGGAAGGAAGGAAGGAAGGACGGAAGGAAAGAAAGAAAGAAATGAATCTGGAAGGAAGGAAGGAAGGAAGGAAGGACGGACGGACGGACGGACGGACGGACGGAAGGAAGGAAGGAAGGAAGGAAGGAAGGAAGGAAGGAAGGAAGGAAGGAAGGAAGGAAGGAAGGAAGGAAGGAAGGAAGGAAGGAAGGAAGGAAGGAAGGAAATGAATGGGAGAGGAAGGAAGGAAGGAAGGAAGGACGGATGGACGGACGGACGGAAGGAAAGAAAGAAAGAAATGAATCTGGAAGGAAGGAAGGAAGGAAGGAAGGAAGGGAGGAAGGGAAAGAAAGAAAGAAAGAAAGAAAGAAAGAAAGAAAGAAAGAAAGAAAGAAAGAAAGAAAGAAAGAAAGAAAGAAAGAAAGAAAGAAAGAAAGAAAGAAAGAAAGAAAGAAAGAAAGAAAGAAAGAAAGAAAGAAAGAAATGAATCTGGAAGGAAGGAAGGAAGGAAATGAATGGGAGGGGAAGGACGGAAGGAAGGAAGGAAGGAAGGAAAGAAAGAAATGAATGAATGAGCCAGAATGGAAGGATGGAAAGATATGAGGAAGGAAGGAAGGAAGGAAGGAAAGAAAGAAATTAATCTGGAAGGAAGGAAGGAAGGAAGGAAGGAAAGAAAGGAAAGTATAGATAACCAAAATTTCTACTTAAGTAAGCTAACGGAGTATTTGTACTTCGTTACTTGACACCTCTGCATTCAAGATGCCAGAACTCTCCTGAACTCGACTCTCATCCGATAAAAGTCCCTTTTTATGACGCGTGAGCGGCAGCTGAGGCGACATGACGCGTCGGCCCGGCGCCTTGAGAGGCTGCTCCCTCACAACAGGCTGCTTGTTAGTTAGAGAATATGTTTATCCATGTTTAATTCATAGGGCGTCTGTTATCTTCTGTAGCATGCAGGGAAGTTAGCTCCAGAGGCAAGCTGGGGGAGCAGAAAGGATTTGAGAGGAGAGGAGAGGAGAGGGGGGGGGTGAGCGAGCATTAAGTGACAGTGAAAGGCTCCTCCACCCCAAAGCTGACCTCACACTGACTTCTCCCAAATTTAGAGGATGGAGCGCTGAGAGAGGGAGGAGGGTGGTGTGCTATCGTGGTTCACCGGGAGGTCAGATGTCAGTCTGTGTTCATACCTGCTACCACACGGTAGAAAAGTCACTCATTTACTCACCATGAAGTCCTTTCATCTGAATCTCAGTTAGATTTTCTCTTTTCACTTGAAGCTATAATCGCTCTCTTTTCTTTTTTTAGTCTCCCGACTGGTTCATACGTAGGTAGATCGTAGGCTGGAGTCACTCATGTGAATTGATCATAATAATTAGATCCTATTATAGCTGATGATGGTGAGGATAATTATGATGAGAGGAAGAAGAAAAGAGTCATCAATGAGACGTTTCCACTCAGCGCACCTATGGAGCCAAATCAAGGCCAAAAGTTTTGCTAATTTGAAAATAAAATTTGAACCTGAAAATTTTTTTTTACAGTTTCATTTTTTTTTTTTCGGTATCAGATCTTTTTTTCAGTTTCAGAACTTTTTATTTCTGTTTCAAATCTTGGGGGCCAAAAGTCTGAAACTGAAAAAAAAAATTTGAAACTGAAAAAAAAAGATTTGAAACTGAAAAAAAAAGATGTGAAACTGAAAAAAAAAGATTTGAAACTGAAAAAAAAAGATTTGAAACTGAAAAAAAAAGATATGAAACTGAAAAAAAAGATGTGAAACTGAAAAAAAAAAGATCTGAAACCGAATTATTTTTTTATTTTTTTTCGGTATCAGATTTTTTTTCAGTTTCAGAACTTTTTATTTTTAGTTTCAAATATTGAGGGCCAAAAGTCTGAAACTGAAAAAAAAAATTTGAAACTGAAAAAAAAAGATTTGAAACTGAAAAAAAAATAAGTGAAACTGAAAAAAAAAGATGTGAAACTGAAAAAAAAAGATCTGAAACTGAAAAAAAAAGATATGAAACTGAAAAAAAAGATGTGAAACTGAAAAAAAAAGATCTGAAACCGAATTATTTTTTTATTTTTTTTCGGTATCAGATTTTTTTTCAGTTTCAGAACTTTTTATTTTTAGTTTCAAATATTGAGGGCCAAAAGTCTGAAACTGAAAAAAAAATTTGAAACTGAAAAAAAAAGATTTGAAACTGAAAAAAAAGAAGTGAAACTGAAAAAAAAGATGTGAAACTGAAAAAAAAAGATCTGAAACTGAAAAAAAAAGATCTGAAACTGAAATAAAAAGTTATGAAACTGAAAAAAAGATCTGATACCGAAAAAAAAAAAAAATTGAAACTGTAAAAAATTATTTTCAGGTTCAAATTTTATTTTCAAATTACCAAAACTTTTGGCCTTGATTTGGCTCCATACGCACCGACCCCTCTAACGGGTCCCCGGCCAAAACCTGCTTCTGTTGGAGGTAATGATGTAAACAGGAATGAAGTGATGAATGTCTCCACTGTTATGTCTCTCTCTCCCTATAGGCCCATAACCGCTATAGCTTATCACAAATACAGACAAAAAAGGTAATTTTCTGACGTGTCGCCGTGGGTGTTGGCTTTTCTGCTGGGGAATGGTTGGAGACTCTTCTTCGCACTTCTTAACTGTCCTGGTGGCGGGATTTCTCACAACTTTTGAGCTTGATGCTTTGTCTCATTGAGAGGATGGACACAGTCGAAGCAACAGGTGAAGCGTTTAATGCAACTCAGTTTCAGCGATGTTCAGGTGGAAAATGCTCCCTTTTTGGGATGTAGAGCTTTTGTCGGTATCCAATTAGGTAATGAAATTCCTCCCGCGGGGGAGGGTTAACATTTTATCTGTGCATCTTCTAAATATGGCCTGATGGAGCCACATTGGTGTTGTTGTTGTCAAATATACAAAGACCTTCATTAAGCAAAATAAGTGCCCTAGTTTAACTCGCCATAACTCGTTAGACCCGAATACAGGAAGGAGAAACACTGCAGGAATTGTTACTGGCCGTAAACACCAGTCAGACTTGGGTATGCGAGTATCAATCAGCACTGTGGTCAGAGGTGTCAAAAGTATTCACATTCATTACTCAGGTAGAAGTATAGATACTAGAGTTTAAAAATACTCCTGTAGAAGTTGAAGTATCAACTCAAGTTTTTTACTCAAGTAAAAGTATAAAAGTACTGGTTTCAAAACTACTTAAAGTGTAAAAGTAAAAGTAATGTAAGGGGGAAAAAAAGCCATTAAGGACAAAAGCCATTGAAAATGAATGCATCTTAGTATAATGCAAATATATTAAAGAACCATATATGTGTACTATTGAGCATTAACATGTGTTTCAGAGAGCAGCAGATATGATGACTAGTTGCCTATAAGTATTGTAATGGTGCAAAAAGTCAAACTTCAGAGGCATGTTATCATTTATCCTAACCTTTATTGGAATGTACATCCAAGTTTAGTTGCAGGAATCTGAGGGAACGGATGTAAGAACAAAACTGGACAAGAACATCCTTCATTGTGCCACAACCACAACCAAATTCACAATTTAACTGGATAGGTTTTTTTTAAAGGCCGAAATGAAATAGATTAAGATAAGATAAGATAATCCTTTAATAGTCCCACAGAGGGGAAATTTGCAGTTTACAGCAGCAGCAAAGGGGATAACGCAAAAACAAGAGGCATCAATAGAAATAATAATAACAGTAATAATATCAGTATGATACACTATAAACAGTAAATTAACGGGGCTGTTTTTAAAATTTAAGGAGTAAAAAGTACAGATAATTGCGTGAAAATGTAAGGAGTAAAAGTAAAAAGTCGTCTGAAAAATAATTACTCCAGTGAAGTATAAATAACCAAAATTTCTACTTAAGTAAGGTAACAAAGTATTTGTACTTTGTTACTTGACACCTCTGACTGTGGTCGAGGGAGCAAGAGGGCGGCAGTTTGCACCGATTAAATGAGATGGAGAGGGAATTAATGGATTTTTCTTTGATAGTTTTAAGCATGAATAAAAGGAAACCCGTGTATACTCCAGCGGACCGGCTGAAGCCTCAACGTCGACCACTTTAGGTCTCAGACTTGGTCAGAACAAACAAACTGGGTTGCATTTCCTCGTAGATATGTTGCTTCTGTGTCCTGGCCTCTTCATGTCCTGCCAGCATGACGTGCTAACGAAGTACGACGGGTGGCCCGGGTGGCTCTGTGTATGTGGCCTTTTTATTTTTTTATTTTTTTAAAAGGCTCAAACAAAACAGAACAAAACAACTTTGATCCCTCCTCGGTACGAGGAACACCTAAGGTGAACGAATGCTTCTCTGTGCTCTGGTCCGTAAATGACACGTGCTTGTCCCGGCTTGTCGAGACGGCTGGTGGGCTGAATAATTTAACGTACAGGAGCGACAGCGAGTTGATCCAGGCATCCATTATACATGGCTGACAACTGGCGCGCGAGTGTAACCTGCAGGATGGAGAAATGAGACGTTATTTTGACGGTGTTGTCCGAAGAGTTTCAGCAGCTCGCTCTGCGACTGGACTCTCTCCCCTGATGGTTGAACACCAGCAGGTGGGATTGTTGCAGAAGATTAGTGGCCTCAGAGGCCTTGTTACCTAACTTCCCTTATTATGAAACCGTTCCAGTGGAGCTGGGAAACAATAGGCTTTTACTGCAGGAATGTCGACCCTTCAAACCGGCTTGGCGGAGGAATTTTTACTTGACCAAAGGGAGAAGAGATGGAGTCGACAAGGGGGGCCCCACGGCGGATATTAACGCGGGCCTACGCAGCGCAGGTGGAGCAAAGAAAAACAAAAACACAAACTTTAACATGTGCACAATTTGCTCTTTAGCTTCCCCCTCTCACTCCAAACCATCACGGGCTCTATGGAGCCAAATCAAGGCCAAAGATTTTGCTAATTTGAAAATAAAATTTGAACCTGAAAATTCTTTTTTATAGTTTCAATTTTTTTTTCAGTTTCAGATCCTTTTTTTTCAGTTTCACATCTTTTTTTTCAGTTTCAAATCTTTTTTTTCAGTTTCAAATCCTTTTTTTCAGTTTCACTTCTTTTTTTTCAGTTTCAAATTTTTTTTTCAGTTTCAGACTTTTGGCCCTGATCTGGCGTGGGGGGCGTGGCATCAACTGAGAGGGGCGTGGCATCATGAGTGACAGCAGAACAGAGAAAGCGGGGGACGTTCCTCAGTCATGTTGCCTTCAGGAAACGTAGGTTGCAGAAGATATCAGTAGAAATATGATTCAACACTGTATATACACTATATTCACGTGATTGGAAGTGGAAAAAACTGATATTAGTGACACATTTCTGTTTAAAAAGCTGTTTTAGACCGTACTTGGTAGTATGTAGAAGTGGGAAATGTCAAACTTTAAAGTGTGGCTGTTGAATTGTACAGTCTGGCATAGTTTATTGCTTTTATACTGCAATTGGTGCCAAGTACGGTCTAAAACAGCTTCTTAAACAGAAATGTGTCACTAGTATCAGTTTTTTCCACTGCCAATCACGTGAATATGGTGTATATACAGTGTTGAATCAAACTTCTACTGATAACTTCTGCAACCTACGTTTCCTGAAGGCAACATGACTGAGGAATGTCCCCCGCCTTCTCTGTTCTGCTGTCACTCATGATGCCACGCCCCTCTCAGTTGATGCCACGCCCCCCAGGCCAGATCAGGGCCAAAAGTCTGAAACTGAAAAAAAAAGATTTGCAACTGGAAAAAAAAGATTTGAAACTGAAAAAAATGAGCTGAAACTGAAAAAAAGATTTGAAACTGAAATAAAAAGTTCTGAAACTGAAAAAAAGATCTGATACCGAAAAAAAAATAATTTAAACTGTAAAAAATAATTTTCAGGTTCAAATTTTATTTTCAAATTAGCAAAACCTTTGGCCTTGATTTGGCTCCATAGGGCTCCTGTTTTCCCTTCACGCTCACTCGCTCCTGCTTTATAGCTGACTAATAATCAGTCAGCTTGAAAGTTCGTGACTTAAATGGGACGTTCAGACGACGCCACATCCAATAACTGCTCAATTCAATTTATAAGAGTCGGCTGCAGCTTACAGTCACGGAGGTTAATGGCTTGTGTCTTAGTCGATAACAAAACAATGTGTTTAATAAATAGACAGAGAAATTAGAGAGTTTGGGATCATTTTTCCAAGCCACACCCTTCCTCCTCCTAAACCTTCATGTTTGTCAAGATGTTTGTGTTCGTCTGAGTTGGATTTAGCAATAATATTAGGAGCAGCGTTCCCGTTTTCAAAGAAAAATTGAATTCAGAGACTCTCCTTTCAGCCTGGTATGCAGGGTACTCGAACAGAACGGTCTCTCTACCTTTTTTCGCTGAGTTATGCCTCGTACCGAGCCCACTACTTTCCTTTCGCACGTTTTGCCAAGGCAGCATCACCTCTGCCCCCCATAACTCAAAGGGGAAACGACGCCTGATGTCCACAGCTTCTTCCTGTCAGCACCTAGAGCGGCGTGATGGATGCGCAGACGGAGGACACCGAGTTTCAGCCGACTTGTCCTCAGCTGTCGGACAAACAAATGGCTCTGTTGATCTCAGTGGTCAAGGTCAGATCAGGCGTATTTATATATTTGTTTCTTTTTAAAGAGATAGAATAGGGTTCATCCCTTCAAGAACCCTCTTATCGCTCTGGATGGCTTTCTTACTCATCATGTGACACTCCTCCTCGTGTGACATTTAGGGCCTCCCGACGCAGGGCCTGGAGGATTAACAGATGTAGGCGCAAGTAAATAATTGAAGGCCTGAATATGAAAGCCCGGAGGATGGATCAAGAAGTGCTAAGGGAGGTTTTAGGAAAGGTTTTGGAAAAGGTTAGACAAACACCAACGGGATATTGGAGTTGAAGGAGGAGGAGGAGGAGGAGGATGAATATCAAAGAGATGGAGAAGACGAGGGGAATGCTGATGGTTGCTTTGTGCACCTGAGTGCGTGACGCTGGCGAGCGAACACACAGACGACGCAGCACAACGTCCACGCTTCACAGGCGGGTTATTTATAGCCGCACCGCTCCTGGTCGTCACGTGTGTTCAGATGGCGCTTCCTGCACAGGGGCGGGGGAACGGTGGGGGGGGACAGGCTCGTGCGTGACATGAGAAATGTCGTAAGGAACAGTGGCGTCGCTGGCCAAGCTGGGCCGGTTTCCTGCCCCCAGGAACCGGTAGTCTTTGGCTGCTAATGAGGACGAAATCTTAAAGAGCAACACGCAGGGTAATGACCATCAGTGGTGGCACAGTATGGTCCAGTATGGACCAGCCCCCACCCCCCTGCCAGTGTGGTGGGCAGAGCAGGTGCTGGTGTGGGAGGTGGGCGCTGACACACGACGAGACATTTTTTTGTGTCATGACCGAAAATAAACTAAACTAAACTAAAAAAACTAAAAAAAACAGTCAGTTTTAATACAAAGCCTCGTGCCAAATGTCACACAGGTACCTTTATTAACAGAGGTCTGCACAATATCAAAATGTATAAAACAAATGAAATAAAAATAAACTGCCTGCATATATAGAATAAAAATGCTTCTTGAATAAAATAAAACAAATATCCCTTTCCTGCATAACAATTAAATTAAAATACACTGTGCAATTAATACAATGTAGACAGTAACAGGCAGACTTTTCCACTGAGGTTGACAGTTGTGCAAATAACAAAACATTTGTGCAAATAACAAAACATTTGTGCAAATCTCAAATAAAACATTCAAGTCAATTTGTCACAAAATAAGCTTTATCAAAATCATAATTTTTATTTATTTATTTTTTTTAAATCGATATAAATGATATTGTCTCGTACCATATCGTGTTTGAAAATATATCGATATATATTAAAATCTCGATATATCGCCCAGCCCTAGTATGTACCCTCTAAAGTCAGACATCATCTACATCAGTGTCTCCCAACCTGGGGTCCCCCCCTGGGGGGGCGCCAGAGATCTCTGGGGGGGCGCGAAACTTTGTCTGCTTTGAGGATATGCAGTTGTAAAAATTATATTTGTTAAATAAATTAAAAAAAAATCATAATAACACACCTAATGGAATATGTAATCCAAGTCTGTATAAACCCACTAGTAGTATTTTAAAATGACCAAAATATATTATATATAAATATGTTATTTAGCAGGATAAAAACTTAAAAACGTATTATTATATCATTATTCAACATTTAATCATACTACCGTATTTTCTGGACTATAAGCAGCTACTTTTTTCATAGGTTTTGAACCATGCGGCTTATACAAAGGTGCAGTTATTCTGTGGATTTTTCTTCCACCGCTCGGGGCGCTCTAACCGGAATTAGAATCAAAACTAAGACAAAATAAATGCGAAGAAGAATACGCTACTTCTTCTTTAGCAGATAGAAGTAGAAGCAGATTTCAAACGGATAAATAGATAAATAAATACCGGTTATTTTCTCTTGGTTCTGTCCCGTTTTAATCAGCAAAGTTGCTGCCGTGTTAAAAGACACTGTTAGGAAAGGATCTATTTAGGTACAAACATGTACATCATTTACAGTTCAAAATCCTTCTGTACATGTAGTAAATATGTAATCTAACATAAATATCTGCGGCTTGCATATCTTTTTTTTTAAATAGAGCGGATGCGGCTTATATACAGGTGCGGCTTGTATATCTTTTTTTAATTATTTTTTTAAAAATAGAGCGGGTAAAAACGTATTATTATATCATTATTCAACATTTAATCATACTACTACTCTGACAGGTTGTTAAAGGAAAAATGGTAAAAGTTTTTGCTCTCATATTAAAAGAGAAATTTTTCAGAAATTCATTCATTCATTCATTTTTTGTGCCTATTTTATACATTGGGGACACAAAATGAAGGTGAGAAAGACAAAGTCATATGTATACAGGGTAAACCAAAGAGAAATGTATCACAAAAACATAATTAATGTTAATTTTTTCAATTTAAGATTTGTATTGAGTCACTTTACTCTTTTGGTGTTAGTACGTACGGGTCGGGGGGCCCGGCTGGTCTTAGACACAAGTAGGGGGGACAAGGAAAAAAGGTTGAGAACCACTGGAGTACAGTAATCCAAGTCTGTATAAACCCACTTAGAAATATATTTTGGTCATTTTAAAATGCTAAGTTATTTAGCAGGAAAAAAACTTAAAACCGTATTATTATATAATTATTCGACATTTAATCATACTACTACTCCGACAGGTTGTTAAAGGAAAAATGTTAAAAAATGTTTGCTCTCATATTAAGAGACATTTTTTTGAAATATTTTTATGTCCTTGCAATTATTTTTTGTGCGTATTTTAAACATTGGTGACACAAAATGAAGTGAGAAAAACAAAGTCATGTGTATACAGCAGGGGTATTCAACTAGATTCGGCCGGGGGCCACATCTGCAAAAGGACTGTATGGAGAGGGCCGCACAATTTGAAAATGTGGGGGTTTTCAAAATGTATTTTGCACTCAAAGACGAAGACTTATGTAAATATAATACATTTGTATTATACATTTGAATATATCTAGTTTACATATGAATTATGTATTAATTGTCTCCAGATTTAGTAATTGTGAATGTTAAATATAATATTCAGATAAAGAAGTATTATTTTGAATGCAAGTTCATTTTGAAACCATGCATTGTGCAAACTTAATGAAGTTGATATTGACCTACTTTTAATAAAACACGCCATAATGAAAAAGCACCACTTTCCACCAAGATTTCCTTATTTGAATATTATATTAAGCATTGAGCACAAGCATTTCAGTCCATAGTAGCCAGTTATAAAAATATTATTGTTGAAAAAATTTTTTTTTTTTTTTAAACACCCACTTTTTTGAAATATGACCAGGGGCCACATAAAAGCTGCTGGCGGGCCGCATGTGGCCCACGGGCCGCCAATTGAATATCCCTGGTATACAGGGTAAACCAAAGAGAAATGTATAAAAAAAAAACATAATTAATGTTCATTTTTTCTATTAAAGATTTGTAACGAATCACTTTACTCTTTTGAGGGGGGGGCTGGCTGGTCTAAGACACAAGTAGGGGGGGGCTCCAAGGAAAAAAGGTTGGGAACCACTGATCTACAAGATAACACATCCGAGGAGCGGGGAATAAGTTGGTGTTGGAGATAATTGAAAAGGTGGGGGGGGGGGTTGCATTTGACATGACTTTGAAAACTAATCTTCTGCTTTTGTTTTGTGCTCAGCAGTGTAACCCAGGTGACCTTCGTGCTCTGAGGAAGGGAATGACTCTGTACCACTCAGAGTCCCAGCTGTCCTCGCTGCCCCAGCGCCAGGAAGCCATGCAAATGGTCAGTCCCCAGGAGGTGGAGAAACAAGCACACACACACACACACACACACACACACACACACACACACACACACACACACACACACATGCACGGCCCTCCACGGTGAAATCAAGTCAAGTTAATTCACTTTATTTTTTACATGACGGGAAGTGAGCTCAGTCGCTCAGGATTTCTTGGAGCTCAATCAAGAGAGCAGGAAGAAAATAAGACCCATGAAAAGAAATGGGTCATAAGGTGGATGACACAAGAAGAGAAATTTACCAGGGGGCAGAATTTCCTTCGCTTTATTCAATATCTTCCCCCCCGTCCACCTCAGTTTCTCATCCCTGGAGCCTTTTTGAGCAGAGCCCTACCCTGAAAGTAATAATCTCTTGAAATCCACCTCCACCGCTGACCCTGCCAGTGTCTGGGGAGCCGAGGCCTGATAATTGTTTTTTGACTGCTCGGTGGAGGTCAGAGCGGGTCTACGCCGCTGCCCAGAGGACGAGACCGTAGCAGTGTAAAAATGAAAAAAGAAAAATCAATATTATGTTTTAATCACGGGCTCAGCGTAAGTGCACTGACCTCGCTCGGTTCACGAGCATCACGAGGCGCTCGGGCGTGTGTCGACCCCGCCCTCCCCGTCCAAGTTTGGGCCATTCGATGATGAACTTCCACTGATCGCGGAGCGAAATGCAGCTTCTCTTTGAGGTTAACTCCTCTCAACCCCCATCTGTGCAGCAGAACGTCAGTTTTATGTTGACGGCATTAGGGCTGGGCGATATGGACCAAAAGTCATATCTCGATATTTTCTAGCTCAGGGGTCGGCCACCCAAAATGTTGAAAGAGACATATTGGACCAAAAACACAAAAAACAAATATGTCTGGAGCTGCAAAAAATGAAAAGTCTTGTATAAGCCTTAGAAATAAGGCAAATAGCGAAAGGCGAAATGTCGAGAAAAAAGTCGAAATGTCGAGAAAAAAGTCGAATTGTTAAGAAAAAAGTCGAAATGATGAGAAAAAAGTCGAAATGATGAGAAAAAAGTCGAAATGTCGAGAAGAAAGTCAAAATGTCGAGAAGAAAGTCGAAATGTCGAGATTAAAAAGGAAGGGAAAAAGGAAAAAAAAGAGAAAAAAAGAAAAAAAGAAGAAAAAGCAAAAAAAAGAAGTTTAAAAAAAAAGAAAAAAGAAGGAAAAAAAAAGAGAAAATAATAAGGAAAAAAAAGGTCAACATTTTTTGAAAAAGCTCCAGGGAGCCACTAGGGCGGCGCTAAAGAGCCGCATGCGGCTCTAGAGCCGCGGGTTGCTGACCCCCGTTCTAGCTGAATGGCGATACTCAATATATATCGATATTTTTTCTGTGCCATAATTGGGGTTTCCCCCAAAGCATTATAGCATAGCATCTCTGTTAGCTTCATTTTTTCTGAGGCAAACCCTTAAAAAAACAGTCAGTTTTAATACAAAGCCTTGTGCCAAATGTCACACAGGTTCCTTTATTAACAGAGGTCTGCACAATATCAAAATGTATAAAACAAATGAAATAAAAATAAACTGCCTGCATATATAGAATAAAAATGCTTCTTGAATAAAATAAAACAAATATCCCTTTCCTGCATAACAATTAAATTAAAATACACTGTGCAATTAATACAATGTAGACAGTAACAGGCAGACTTTTCCACTGAGGTTGACAGTTGTGCAAATAACAAAACATTTGTGCAAATCTCAAATAAAACATTCAAGTCAATTTGTCACAAAATAAACTACCGTATTTTCTGGACTATAAACCGCTACTTTTTTCATAGGTTTTGGACCATGCAGCCTATACAAAGGTGCGGTTATTCTGTGGATTTTTCTTCCACCGCTCGGGGAGCTCTAACCGGAATTAGAATCAAAACTAAGACAAAATAAATGCAAAGAAGAATACGCTACTTCTTCTTTAGCAGATAGAAGTAGGTAGAAGCAGATTTCAAACAGATAAATAATAAATAAATACTGGTTATTTTCTCTTGGTTCTGTCCCGTTTTAATCAGCAAAGTTGCTGCCGTGTTAAAAGACACTGTTAGGAAAGGATCTATTTAGGTACAAACATGTACATCATTTACAGTTCAAAATCCTTCTGTACATGTAGTAAATATCTAATCTAACAACATAAATATCTGCGGCTTGCATATCTTTTTTTTTAAATAGAGCAGATGCGGCTTATATATGCAGGTGCGGCTTGTATATCTTTTTTTAATTGTTTTTTTAAAAATAGAGCGGGTGCGGCTTATAGTCCAGAAAATACGGTATATCAAAATCATTAAAAAAAAAAATAAAAATTAAAAATCGATATAAACGATATTGTCTCGTACCATATCGCGTTTGAAAATATATCGATATATATTAAAATCTCGATATATCGCCCAGCCCTAGACAGCATACAGGAAGAGGTTCTCATGTTCAGCAATCAGTTGTTGGTCCAAGTTCAACCATGTGGGAGAAAGAGAGATAGAAAGAGAGAGAAAGAGAGAGGGATGAGAATGAGAGATGTTGGGGACAACAGCAGGACTTTGCGTCTCAGTCTATCAGCTCATCCTTTTTATGTTCAGTCCTTTTGTCTGGTTCAGACGCGGTTTCAGGTCAGTGAGCGTCAGTGAGGAAGTGATCAGCCTGTGTCATTTCTTTCTTTCTCCCTGCTCTGATTTTCTGTTTGCTCTCCCCCCCCCCCCTCCTTCCCGCCGGGCCTAAAGCAGGCCTGTTTATGCAGGGAGGCCCGGACCAAATGTGCGTTCATACGAGTGGCAAACACTGGCCTGGAGCCCGGCGCGTCTCCGACGCCGCCCGAGCCCCTTTTCCTGACGCCACAGCGCCGCTGCAGGATAAACAATTCAAAAACTGGCTGCAGCGCAGGCGGGAAACGCTCAACACGTGTTGAATAATGGCAGCGAACCAGAGGGGAGAACATGAAAACAGGACGACTCGGGTTTTATCAAAGAACAGATTGCACAAAATGAGCATCCATAGTATTCTTGACATTAATGAGGGTCTCTCCTTTCCTGGCTTTGATCACAGAGTCATTCTGTCATTCTATAAATATAATATTAAAAAAAACCGACTCCCATTAGTATCCCGGAGAAGCCTTGGAGCAGGAGTCGCTCTGGTGTGCCACAAGGATTAAACCAGTCTAAGAGTTAAACATTCTCTCTGTATTAAGCTGACAGTAAAACCAAGGTCTGCGTGCTAAAGATGCTTGTGATTAGGGATGGGCGATATGGACTAAAAAATGTATCACAATAATTTCTGGCATTTATCCCGATAACGATAAAAATGACGATAAAAAAATACCAATTCAACTCCACCTTTGTAACTATAAATCTATCACCACATTCAGTCTTTGGAGCCAAATCACTGCTCTAAAAGATACTAAATACTACTAAACTACACCAATTACATTGAATTAATAAAAACCAATTAAATTAGTACACCTGTACTGCAAAACTGGAAAAGCTCCTCGCTCTCAGATCCGCCATGTTTGTTACACAAAAACGTCATCAACAGGAATTTATCTTTCTTTCTTTCTTTCTTTCTTTCTTTCTTTCTTTCTTTCTTTCTTTCTTTCTTTCTTTCTTTCTTTCTTTCTTTCTTTCTTTCTTTCTTTCTTTCTTTCTTTCTTTCTTTCTTTCTTTCTTTCTTTCTTTCTTTCTTTCTTTCTTTCTGTTCTTCCTTCCTCCTTCCTTCCTTCCTTCCTTCCTTCCTTCCTTCCTTCCTTCCTTCCTTCCTTCCTTCCTTCCTTCCTTCCTTCCTTCCTTCCTTCTTCCTTCCTTCTTTCCTCCCTTCCTTCCTCCTTTCCTTCTTCTCCTCCCTTCTCCTTTCCTCCCCTTTCCTTGTTTTCTCTTCTTCCTTCTCCTCTTCCTTGCTTTTCCTTCTTCCTTCCTTCCTTCCTTCTTCTTCCTTCTTTCCTTCCTTCCTTCCTTCTCTTCCTTCCTTCTTCTTCCTTTCTTCCTTCTCTTTCCTTCTTTCCTTCTCCTTCTGAGGCCCTGAGGAGCAACTCCTGTCGTTGCATAAAAGATCTCAGATTATGCAAGTCTTTAACAAAATAACCCTGATTCATGTGATCTATATGAACGGATGATGAAGAAGCTTGTTTTTGTGGGCGTGGCCGATGCAAAGATCAATGGTTCCCACGGTTCCAGTCGGATTAGCCCGGGGGTCGGCAACCCGCGGCTCTAGAGCCGCATGCGGCTCTTTAGCGCCGCCCTAGTGGCTCCTGGAGCTTTTTCAAAAATGTTTGACCTTTTTTTTCCTTTTTTTCTTCTTTTTTCATCTTTATTTTCTCTTTTTTCCTTTTTTCTGTTTTTTCTTCTTTTTTCATTTCCTTTTTAATCTCAACATTTCGACTTTTTTCTTGACATTTTGACTTTTTTCTCGAAATTTTGACTTTTTTCTCGAGATTGTACTTCAACGTTAATTTCGACATTTCGACTTTTTTCTCGACATTTTGCCTTTCGCCATTTGCCTTCATTCTCAGGCTTATACAAGACTTTTCATTTTTTGCGGCTCCAGACATATTTGTTTTTTGTGTCTTTGATCCAATATGGCTCTTTCAACATTTTGGGTTGCCGACCGCTGGATTAGACGCTCGCTCGTAATATTTATTCTCTCCTGTTTTAGGAAGTTTCTTGTTTTGTCCGGAAATAATAATACTTTTAAAACAAGAAACGAGCTAAAATTCATAATCATCAGATACCTTTAACCAACTTATTCTCTTCATGTGTGCATTATCAGGATAAAAATATAGGAAAACACGTGTGTCAATTTTAGGGCTGGGGATCGATTCAAATATCAAGAATCGATTCGATTCCGATTCTTAAGATTCAGAATCGATTATCAAGATTTGATACGATTCCGATATTGATTTGGGTTAGTGTTATTAAAACTGTTTTTTCAGCTGTTGCATGAATTATATGACTGTAGTTATGCAAAATATTACTAATAGTATTATGTTTAGATTCAACAGCAAGTATTGCAGCTAATGATGCTGTAAGGACCAATCAGCTCCCAGAATGCTGATAGAACTGCTTTCAGAAACATCGTGGGTCAGAATTACCAAACAGATCCAGGGAGGAAACAGAGACGGATGAAATCGGTTTTAATTTTTCCCACATTCCGTTTTTATTTGTTCCATTTTCGGTCTATTTTGGTTTTTAATTTTTCAGCATTTGGTTTTTAGCATTTTTTGCAAATGTAACCCCAAGACAGTATATAAAGTAATGAAATATAGACAATTTATGCAATTATAACACTTTAATGTTTTCATACCTTTAAACATATTTAAAAGGCAAAAACATGGCACCAGTTATTCTCGTGTCCAACAAAACATTACTTTTTTGGGGATAAACAAAAAAATTACCAAAAGTTGTAATGAAATGATGAAAAAAAAAATACATAAATAAATAAAAGAAAAAAAATCGATCTTTAGACATATGAATCGATTTTTAGGAATTAATATGAGAATCGATTTAGAATTGGGGAAATCGATTTTTTCAACACAGGCCTAGTCAATTTTTCTTTCCGCTCATCAGTCAGACACCTTTTTAGAGTCGGAAAAAAACCCCAACACATTTTCAGAGTAGACGTGGTGACTTGAGTGGAGGACTGGAAATACAGATCGATGTTCGGTGTGAGACGAAAATCCTTTTATTTCCACAAATCATCGCACTCGGCTGCGGCCCCGTTATCGTCGTATCTCTTTCGCGTCCGGGTTAATGCGGGCTCGTCCCGGGAGCCGACCAAAGCATCGCCGGCATTAATTGAACCCGTGCTAACGGAGCCACGGAGCTGTGTCTAATGCAGGGCCCCGGTGCCAGGTTTGCGGTGAATGGTTGCCATTGTGTCTCCCTGAGATCTCCTGCGTCCGTCCCTCAAACAGAGAGCCACTGTCTGGAACTAACCAGGGGGGCGCGATGAGTCAAGCAAGCGCCCCCGGTGCTCTTCCCGGCTGGCTGCTCCCATCACACCGGCTTAAATCACCGTGTGCAGGTAGTAGACCTGGGAATTGAATGCTTGATGAAACAAGCACAAGCAGGAGAAGGTGTGATGGAGGCGGCGGTTCGGTTTACACACCCTTCCTCCTGTCAGAGCTCTGCCAAGTGCACAGCCGGCTTAAACTCCGTGTGACAAACGGGCTTGATGAGACGAGAGCTCGACAAACTGCAGGTCATCCTGCAGGTGTTTAAGATGTAGGTCCTTGTCTCCTCCGATCGTCTGATCGACCCTTTTCTCACATTTACTCCCTACAGGGTACAAGCCGTCTCCCTACCAGCGAATCCTCTCCCGCCACGGGCTACCTGTCCTGCGTCCAGAAGCCCGAGGCCGTGGTGCATGCCATGAAGGTAGCCATTCAGTTTCTTTTGAATTTTCACCTCATTCATTCACTTTGACTTGCAAAGCTGTCATTTTGTTTTGTTTTTTTCCCCCCCTGTTCCTGCCGGGCTGTGGGAGACGGTTGCGTAACCTGCCACGTTTTGAGAGTGAATGCCTTCCTTTGTCTCTTATCAGGTGCTGGAGGTCCATGAAAATCTGGACAAGCAGGCTCCCGAGGACTACGAGGAAGATCTCAGTGAGAAAGAGAAGGCCATTGTGCGAGAGATGTGCAACGTGAGTGTAACAGCTGACCCCCACCCCGCTGGCCCAGGCCGCTCCTAGCTTCTCTGCACCGCTTCTACCTTTCTAGTTGATCTAATTCCAAATGAGCAGAAATCTCTCCTGAACAATATGGACTAATTTTTAATTTGATACCACGACCAAAGCTTTTCAGAGCGTGCATGTATGAATGTAGTCTGACACGGCGTGCTGTTGAGTTACCTGTAAGTTATGGAGCCAAATCAAGGCCAAAAGTTTTGCTAATTTGAAAATAAAATTTGAACCTGAAAATTCTTTTTTTCAGTTTCAATTTTTTTTTTTTTCAGTATCAGAACTTTTTTTCAGTTTCACTTCTTTTTTTTTCAGTTTCACTTCTTTTTTTTTCAGTTTCAAATTTTTTTTTTCATTTTCAGATTTTTGGCCCCGATCTGGCGTGGGGGGCGTGGCATCAACTGAGAGGGGCGTGGCATCATGAGTGACAGCTTCAGAGTTACAGAGAAGGCGGGGACGTTCCTCAGTCATGTTGCCTCAGAAACGTAGGTTGCAGAAGTTATCAGTAGAAGTTTGATTCAACACTGTATATACACCATATTCACGTGAATGCAGTGTATAACGATACTTGACACCAATCGCTGTACAAAAGCATTAAGACCTATGACACCAGACTGTACAGTTCAACAGCCACTTAACTAGCACTTGACATTTCCCACTTCCACATACTTACAAGTACAGTTCCAACAGCTTCTACATACTTACCAATGTGTCACTAATATCAGCTTTTTTACAACTGCCGAATTCACGTGAATATGGTGTATCTATACAGTGTTGAATCATATTCTACTGATAACTTCTGCAACCTACGTTTCCTGAAGGCAACATGACTGAGGAACGTCCCCCGCCTTCTCTCTGTCACTCATGATGCCACGCCCCTCTCAGTTGATGCCACGCCCCCCACGCCACATCGGGGCCAAAAGTCTGAAACTGAAAAATAATTTGAAACTGAAAAAAAAGATTTGAAACTGAAAAAAAAAGATTTGAAACTGAAAAAAAAGATTTGAAACTGAAAAAAAAAGATCTGAAACTGAAAAAAAAAATTGAAACTGTAAAAAAGAATTTTCAGGTTCAAATTTTATTTTCAAATTAGCAAAACTTTTGGCCTTGATTTGGCTCCATATAAGTTAGCCGTGCCGTGTGCACTAATGCGCCACACCTCTGCCTCAAACATGTGTCAATCTTTCAGAAACAGGATTCCTGTCGTTTGATTTGTGCAACCTCAGATCGGTTTTCTGCTTCGCCTGCAGACTTTCTGCAAAGCTGAAGTCATGATGGTGCAAGTTTCAGGTTGGCCAACTCCTCCACCTACAAGAGGGAAGACTCTTGAACCTCGGATGTTATTGATTTGCATCCAATCCGACTAATTAGATTGTTTTAATTATTACATTTTATTCAGGTTTTCACTCTTTTTGTTGCTCAGATTCAGAAAAAAAAGGTCTACTGCTTTATATCGCACGGTTCAATTAATTGTTCACGTATCAGCATTTTTGCACGTAGTTTTTAAGCTGCGTTTGCTAATGAGGAGCTCATTTAGACTCATTTAGTTTCAAATGACAGTCGCAGCAGCACCCGGGACACGGCTCCCGCTCCCCTTCCTCTCATCTATCCATCCATCCACCCCGTTTGCTGTCTCCTCCTTCCACCTCTCCGCTGAAAACGCTCGGTAGAAGCTCATAGTTGAGCTGTCAGAGCAATTAAACTGGAGCGGCGGGGGAGGGCGGCCTCCTCCCGCCCCACGGCCTCCCCCCTATCTATTCTTCTCCCTCCCTGCCCCTCATTTCCCTCCATCCTTCTCTGTGAGTGCTGAAAAGGCCTGGTATGGAATAAAAGGTCCGCTGATTAAAGGGGGAGAGAGATTGTGGGTATCTGGGTCCTGCAGAGGTATGTGACGGGGGCCAGGAATCTGGGGAGCACTACAATAGTCCCTCTGTTGGATGGCCGGGGGTCCCCTGGGGGCCTCGTCTCGCTCAGCGGTCGACAGACCAACCTCACGGAGAGGGAAGGGAAGAAGCAGCACTATAATGTTTAACATGTATGCATTAGGAATGGGCGATATTTTACCGTTCACGATAAACCGTCAAAAAAATGGGAGGGAGGGAGGAAGGAAGGAAGGAAGGAAGGAAGGAAGGAAGGAAGGAAGGAAGGAAGGAAGGAAGGAAGGAAGGAAGGAAGGAAGGAAGGAAGGAAGGAAATGAATGAGCCAGGAAGGATCGAAGGAAGGAAGGAAGGAATGAAGGAAGGATATGAGCCTGGAAGGAAGGAAGGAAGGAAGGAAGGAAGGAAGGAAGGAAGGAAGGAAGGAAGGAAGGAAGGAAGGAAATGAATGAGCCAGGAAGGATCGAAGGAAGGATGGAAGGAAGGAAGGAAGGAAGGAAGGAAGGAAGGAAGGAAGGAAGGAAGGAAGGAAGGAAGGATATGAGCCTGGAAGGAAGGAAGGAAGGAAGGAAGGAAGGAAGGAAGGAAGGAAGGAAATGAATGAGCCAGGAAGGATCGAAGGAAGGATGGAAGGAAGGAAGGAAGGAAGGAAGGAAGAAAGGAAGAAAGGAAGGAAGGAAGGAAGGAAGGAAGGAAGGAAGAAGGAAGGAAGGAAGGAAGGAAGGAAGGAAGGAAGGAAGGAAGGAAGGAAGGAAGGAAGGAAGGAAGGAAGGAAATGAATGAGCCAGGAAGGATCGAAGGAAGGAAGGAAGGAAGGAAGGAAGGAAGGAAGGAAGGAAGGAAGGAAGGAAGGATATGAGCCTGGAAGGAAGGAAGGAAGGAAGGAAGGAAGGAAGGAAGGAAGGAAGGAAGGAAGGAAGGAAGGAACGAAGGAACGAAGGAAATGAATGAGCCAGGAAGGATCGAAGGAAGGATGGAAGGAAGGAAGGAAGGAAGGAAGGAAGGAAGGAAGGAAGGAAGGAAGGAAGGAAGGAAGGAAGGAAATGAATGAGCCAGGAAGGATCGAAGGAAGGAAGGAAGGAATGAAGGAAGGATATGAGCCTGGAAGGAAGGAAGGAAGGAAGGAAGGAAGGAAGGAAGGAAGGAAGGAAGGAAGGAAGGAAGGAAGGAAGGAAGGAAATGAATGAGCCAGGAAGGATCGAAGGAAGGATGGAAGGAAGGAAGGAAGGAAGGAAGGAAGGAAGGAAGGAAGGAAGGAAGGAAGGATATGAGCCTGGAAGGAAGGAAGGAAGGAAGGAAGGAAGGAAGGAAGGAAGGAAGGAAGGAAGGAAGGAAATGAATGAGCCAGGAAGGATCGAAGGAAGGAAGGAAGGAAGGAAGGAAGGAAGGAAGAAAGGAAGAAAGGAAGGAAGGAAGGAAGGAAGGAAGGAAGGAAGGAAGGAAGGAAGGAAGGAAGGAAGGAAGGAAGGAAGGAAATGAATGAGCCAGGAAGGATCGAAGGAAGGAAGGAAGGAAGGAAGGAAGGAAGGAAGGAAGGAAGGAAGGAAGGATATGAGCCTGGAAGGAAGGAAGGAAGGAAGGAAGGAAGGAAGGAAGGAAGGAAGGAAGGAAGGAAGGAAGGAACGAAGGAACGAAGGAAATGAATGAGCCAGGAAGGATCGAAGGAAGGATGGAAGGAAGGAAGGAAGGAAGGAAGGAAGGAAGGAAGGAAGGAAGGAAGGAAGGAAGGAAGGAAGGAAGGAAGGAAGGAAGGAAGGAAAGATATGAGCCTGGAAGGAAGGAAGGAAGGAAGGAAGGAAGGAAGGAAGGAAGGAAGGAAGGAAGGAAGGAAATGAATGAGCCAGGAAGGATCGAAGGAAGGAAGGAAGGAAGGAAGGAAGGAAGGAAGGAAGGAAGGAAGGAAGGAAGGAAGGAAGGAAGGAAGGAAGGAAGGAAGGAAGGAAAGATATGAGCCTGGAAGGAAGGAAGGAAGGAAGGAAGGAAAGATATGAGCCTGGAAGGAAGGAAGGAAGGAAGGAAGGAAGGAAGGAAGGAAGGAAGGAAGGAAGGAAGGAAGGAAGGAAAGATATGAGCCTGGAAGGAAGGAAGGAAGGAAGGATATGAGCCTGGAAGGAAGGAAGGAAGGAAGGAAGGAAGGAAGGAAGGAAGGAAGGAAGGAAGGAAGGAAGGAAGGAAGGAAGGAAGGAAGGAAGGAAAGATATGAGCCTGGAAGGAAGGAAAGGAAAGAAAGAAAGATAAATTCCCGTTGATAAGTGTTTGTGTAACAAACATGGCGGATCTGAGTCATTCCAGTTTTGCAGTACAGGTGGACTCATTTAATTGGTTTTTATCAATTCAATTTAATTGGTGTAGTTTAGTAGCATTTAGTATCTTTTAGAGCAGTGTTTTGGGGGCTCCAAAGACTGAATGTGGTGATAGATTTATAGTTACAAAGGTGGAGTTGAATTGGTATTTTTTTATCGTCATTTTTATCGTTATCGGGATAAATGCCAGAAATTATCGTGATAATTTTTTTAGTCCATACCGCCTATCCCTAGTATGCGTGAATGTAAAGATTTAACTCTTAAAGAACTGATTTTTGTTAGTTTTTCCCCCGGCCTGCCTCTGTGCCTACTACGTGACTCTGATTCTCTTCCTCTCTCCACTCGTGTCCGCAGGTGGTTTGGAGAAAACTGGGCGATGCCGCAGGATCAAAGCTGTCCGTCCGACAGCACCTCTCTGGGAACCAGTTCAAGGGGCCGATGTAGCCCGGCAACCGGCGACGCGTCGACAGATCAGGATCCCCAGTACTTCCTCCCCTTACACCGCCAGCCCCGCCTCCACGCCACCCATCAACGCCCACTCCCACCAACACTCCTGAGACCGGCTGAGACGGCTACAGAAAGAACTCGGTCGTCCATATTTAACTTGTATGACATGTTTTTATCTCTCAAAGCTTACGTTGACAACTGGCAGCTAGTTTCACCTCTTTTCTGCGTTGATCACATGAGTAGCATCCTCTATCTTCAAATGGCTACAAATGTGCCACCGGTTTTAGCTTGTTTTGTTTCCCAGAGCATAGTTGTGCGATTTATAAACTGGCAATGCAACACATTTCAAACACAGACCGTGCTGCTGGAATGAAAGGGTGGTATGTTCAGATAAGTCTTGATAGTACCTCCTGTAGAAACCTTAGCTCATGTCAAATGTACCCGCCCACCTACCCACTCTAGTGGTCAACAAGTATAAGTAGGATTAGCCTTCTAAACTGTTAACTGAGTGAAACTCCCTGTGATCTAGCACCTTTTGCTCTTAAGTCTATGGATAACTCCATCTAGGGATCACTGTTAACTCGTGTATATTATGTATAAAACCATAGCACTACTTCATTGTTACTGTTGATTTTACTTTGATCTATTTTGTATTCTAGCGTGGCCATTCGATCAATAATTCAGTTTTTAAAAAGCACACAAAATCCAGAGCTTAAACAGGGTTTGCTTTATTAAAACAGTATTTTTTTTTTGTCTTTTCTTCATGAATTGTTAGTATTTCTTCTCTCCGTAACCTCTGAAAATGTATCAAGGCCATTCTGAATCTACAGTTTCCATTGATTGATGGATAGATAACTTTTTTGGAGGGGGGGACTAACTGAAAAATTGTATGCTGTGTGCATGCTGGACAATCATTTTCTCAGGTTGGGAGGGCTAAAGCTTTACCTTCACCCATCCGTGACTTTGTGTGTGTGTGTACGAGTGTGCGCGTGTGTGAATGTGTGTGTGTGGTGGCTGGTTCTTTTGCAGCTCTAGCATCTGCCTGTGAATCCTCATCTAGCTGTTGAACTCTGGTTTCAACACAGTTCCAGACTGTCCAAGACATTTTCTGAATCCACACAAAAACTAGTGCACCATTAACTGCAATAATATTTTAAAGGTCCAGAAATACACTCCTTGTACACTTTTTTTTTTAAAGACTTATAAAATGAGGCCCTTTCCATTTGTGGATTCAGCAGATGTGTTCAAGCAGTCTACAATTTCTTTTTTTTGTCTTAGAATATGAGAAGTAAGTCTTCCTTTTGATATCTCCACACCATCATACACTAACAAAACCAGTATTTCTTGATGTCAGAATGAGCAAACAAAAGTTTGTAAATGTATTTATCGTCAGGTGTAAAATAGAGACCGGAGAGCTATCGGTTACTGAGCGATCCATCTTTTTCAATCGATCGCATCGACAGATTGGTTCAGTGACCGTCTTCCCACGCTCCCCCGTCTCTAGTGCTATTTGTTCCAAATTAGAACATTTCTCAGACTGACCATCGTTTTAAAAATGGGTCCAAAAAGAAGAAAAAAAAAACGAAATTAATCAGAGGATTATTTTTTAAAAGTGTCCTTTTTTCTAGGAACTGATCTAAAGCCATGATACAGTTTTGAATATTTAATAAATGGCATTTGATTTGAGATGTGCCACGTTTTCTTTCACTGTGTATTGATTTGGAACCCAATAATTCTTTTTTGTACACCTATGATGCTTTCTTTTCCACCTCTATGCTAAAACCACAGTACAGATCCCTAGAATCTGCAGCATAAATGTATATTCCTGTAGCAACTAGCATGACTGTAACTTCTTTACATGAAATTCAATGATATGAACATTTGGCAGGTGAAATCAACATGGAAATAGGTCATTTTTAGAAAAAAAAAATATGGGAAGAAAAAAATAAACAAGTTGCTTAACAATGCCATGAACTGCTGTCTTCTTTCTTTTTGCTACAGATTTTAAATTGGTTTAATTAGAGCGCCCTCTGGTGGTCGATAGTAAGAACACGGGCAGTGAAAATGCAATAAATGTCTTAAATGCTTAAGGTCCCTTTTTAAGTTACCATCTCTTTAATTTGGTATGTTCATAATACTTTTCAATTTCTACTTCATAAACAGGTAACTCGACTGCAAACTTTGATGCATTATATATAATTAATATACTTTCATCCATGTGAAATTATGATGTATATTTTTCAGAGGTGTCAAGTAACAAAGTACAAATACTTTGTTACCTTACTTAAGTAGAAATTTTGGTTATCTATACTTCACTGGAGTAATTACTTTTCAGACGACTTTTTACTTTTACTCCTTACATTTTCTCGCAATTATCTGTACTTTTTACGCCTTACATTTTAAAAACAGCCTCGTTACTCTATTTCATTTCGGCCTTTAAAAAAAACTATCCAGTTAAATTGCTCCATCCGGATAGAGTGAATTTGGTTGTGGTTGTTTCAGATGTTCTTGTCCAGTTTTGTTCTTACATCCGTTCCCTCAGATTCCTGCAACTAAACTTGGATGTACATTCCAATAAAGGTTAGGATAAATGATAACATGCCTCTGAAGTTTGACTTTTTGCACCATTACAATACGTATAGGCAACTAGTCATATCTGCTGTTCTCTGAAACACATGTTAATGCTCAATAGTACACATATATGGTTCTTTAATATATTTGCATTATACTAAGATGCATTCATTTTCAATGGCTTTTGTCCTTAATGGCTTTTTTCCCCCTTACATTACTTTTACTTTTATACTTTAAGTAGTTTTGAAACCAGTACTTTTATACTTTGAGTAAAAAACTTGAGTTGATACTTCAACTTCTACAGGAGTATTTTTAAACTCTAGTATCTATACTTCTACCTGAGTAATGAATGTGAATACTGAAGACACCTCTGATATTTTTGCAGATTAAATCTGAGGTAAGGTTTTTTTCTTTTCCCCTTTTCTTGGACCATTCCTCTGGCTTTCTGCTCCTCCCACAGTCTAGATGAGGAACAGGTCTGAACTCTTGACTGGACATCTGAGTGCTGCTGTTGTATTAAACATGTATCGACCACTCAGATGTTTTTAATTTTGCTGGAATGCCCGACTGCAGCCGGTCTCGGTTTTCATCCAGAATTATTCTGGGACCATTTTCTTGGGAGGGTAAAAAAAAAAAAAGATTTTTTTCATTAACTTCTTAAAATCACATTTCCAACATGAGGAAACCTGTTACTCAACAATATTTGACGGCATGGACACGTCATCTGAACCTCACCGGAGCACCAAATGTACTTTTGAACTTTGCATAAAGTGAAAACACAAGATCAAAATAGAAAAAGCTGTTCTTTAATACCATCAGAACAGTTCATCAGCTAAACCACAGCTAGGGGGACAGAAGAGAAGCCTAAGGCACATGTAGAAGCTCTCCAAAGCATCTGTTTCAAAGGAAAAGGAAATTTGGAATAAACAAATGCACTGCAGGATGTTCGGTGATAGATGAAAGGTTTCTGCTCTGCACTTCCGTTAAAGACCGGCTGCAACACTGATTCACTGAAAATATTAACTGGGTAAAACACAAGAGTAAAATAAAATGACCAAACATTTGAAGAAATATTACAACAGAATGAAAAACTGCACCTTCAGCCATCCGTTTATTTCAATCTTACTTTCTCACTAAAACTGGAAATGTACGGAAAAACTAAAAAAGGCAAAACGGCGCTGAGGAAACTGGAAAGTCAGGAAAACCAAAACACAAGATAGGAAATAGAAAATAAAGTGAATACCAAATTTAACCTTTGCTCACATGTTACATACTTTAGTGCAATTACGGTAAAAAAAAAGAGGAAAAAGTTAATTATTCTCACTATTTTCTGGAAAAAAATAAAAATAATAGCCAGTTATTTATCCTGGATTACCATAAGTACCATACTTAAGATTTTTAAAGTTATTCAATTCAAAATCATTCAGGATTCTTCTTCTGGTTCTCATAACAAAACTGTGGATCATGTGCTGATGGGCCTTCACTTAAAACCCCTGCAGATGTTTATCTGAAGTCAACGCTGGGATGAAGCAGCTCCACTTTCCTCGGTTTCTAAAAGGAAAAAACGTTCCTAGTTGTTTCTCAGTCTCCGGAGGCCTCGATCCCCAGCGATGTGCGGGCCGCGGCCTCATCGCATCCACCCGCCACGGTTCAGGGGCATGCCGGGCGGAGGAGGCAGGGGCACTTGTGACTGTCCTGGGGGCCCGGGAGGAGGAGGAGGGTATCCGCCCGGGGGAAGACCGATCCCTGGGGGAGGGACGTGGCCCGGAGGCATCCGGGGTGGAGGGTAACTGTTGTAACCCGGGGGCGGGTAGGCCGGGGCCATACTGGGCGGTGGGTAGTTGGAGGGAGGTGGAGGACCCGGAGGTGGAGCTGCGGGCGGTGGGAAGACGTGTGGGTGGTACTGAGGGATTGGAGGGGCGTAGCTGGGCGGCATGGGGGCGTAGGAAGGACCCTCGGTCTTCATCATGGACTGCAGGCTCTGGAAACCCTCGCCCGACATGTAGGAGCTGGTGGTGGACATGAGGTAGTTGGAGGGCGGAGGCGGAGGAGGGCGGTGGGGCAACGGGGGAGGCTGGTGTGGAGGGGGAGCGTGTGGGGGCGGAGGAGCTGCTTCATTCCCTGGTTCTGCTTCTGCAGGAGGGGCTGGTGTGACGGGACAGAGGAGAGAAACAAACTTGTTAAACATTCACTAGGGGTAGGGCTGGGCGATTTTGGACAAAAATAAAATCCCGATTTTTTTCTCTGAAAACCCGATTTTCGATTTCGATTTTTTTGTTAAAACTACAAAAGACAATGGAATAAATTATTTCAAATATTTTATCTTTATTTGTAAAGAAAAATAGCAAACACATTTCCCTATTGGGAATGAAGTGCAATTGAAAGATACTGTAAATCCTCCTTTAGTTTAGTAAAGTGACAACATTTACAATTTTCTTGACCAAACAAAGATGACTAGACGAGCTCTGTCTGTAATGCTGCAAAAAAGGAAAATCGATTTTTCCGATTTTCCTTTTTTAACATTGATTGTGATTAATAAATCCGATTTAGATTTAAAATCGATTAATCGCACAGCCCTAACTAGAGGTGTAACAATATATCGTGCCACGAAATTTTGCGATACAAAGACGTCACAAAACGTGTCGTGGAGGTGACAAACTGTATCGCAATATTGGGTTATTAATATTAATCTATTGTGTTGACTAGTAACACGCATCCGACCGTGGCCGCGCGGACCAAAATCTTCCTCAGCTCAGAAGAAACTAGTCCCGTTTTGCAGTCCCGATCACGGGACTCTTGCAGGGTTTTGAGCTTTGAACTTTTAAGTCTGGTGTAGAGTTAAGCCTTACCTTATTAAATTAAACCTTTTTGGGGTCGTGAGTAGGATAAACACGGGACAACTTCTGCTGAGTTCCAGTGTACTTTAATGTCCGCTCAACAGTGTAGGATTTTAGAACATCAACACAGCACCTAGTGCCGTACTGTGGCGTATCACTCCGCCCAATCTAAAACAGACTAATCACTACAGATAAACTAGTCCCTGATTTACACCAGAATATAAAGAATATATTTATAAAATAATGAACCCTGAATTACCAAAATAACCTTCTTAACAAAAATAAATCTCCTCTTACACTTATAAGGTGAGCATGAATCAATCTTTTTTATGATGTAAAATTGTATGTATTTATTTATTTATTTAATTTTAGTTGTTAAATTTCTGGAAAAGAAAAAAGTCAAATCATACATGAGAGAAACTATTCAGTTTGTGGCAAAATATTTGTACTTGTATGAAACTGAAGATCATAATGCAAACCTGACATTTACTTTTAGTTCAGTTTGTGGAAAATGGTTGGCCTGGCTTTCTCTTTAAAACTTAAACAGTTATAAAGCATTACAAACTGTAACAATAGGGCAAACGCACAGCATTGTTTTGTATTTTGTGTCTTTCAAATAAAAGACCATGTTTTCCAGTCATATGTTCCTCATGCAAGGTTGTTAAAAAATACTGCTATAATATCGTATCGTTATCGTGACCTCAGTATCGTGTATCGTGAGATTAGTGTATCGTTACACCCCTAACATTCACCGTAAATTAGTCAGTAAGAGGCTTGAATCCTGCTTCCAACGTGATCTCACATAACCTCCCCGTTCCCAGACACTGAGCACGCACGCACACAGCCCGGCCAAGACTACGCGGCTGCAGCCACACAGGAGGTCTCATTATCGGGATTAAGCTCTAATCAGATTGGTCTGGGATAGTTTAGGAGTATGCGTGTGTTTTGAAACAATGTCCAGACAAATTGTGATTACATAAGCAGACTAATGACCTCGGGCTGCTTTATAAGCTGCAGGCAGAGGGACCGGCTGCTCATTATAGACCTGACGTGGTGGCACGTGCAAACAGACACCGGGGTGCCCACGACTTGCACACCTACACAAGTTCAAATTATTCAAAGTTAAACAGGACAAAGCTGATATATACAGATATAGATGCGGTCGTGCTCACCAGGAGGAGGCTGTGCTGCCGGCAGTGGAGGCATGGGGCTCTCCAGTCGGGGGATCTTTGATCCAGCTTGTTCTGCAAATTATGCAAGACATACTTAAATGTCGTCAGTGTACGCTACATGTTTAGAAAATGTTGGAAAATAGAGAGACAGAGAAAAAAAAACAAAGTCTTTATCTTCTGTTACAGTGAGATATTTACAATTTCCCAGCTTGGGATAAATAAAGTATGTACCGTATTTTCCGCACTATAACACGCACCTTCAATGAATGACATATTTTAAAACATGTTCCATATATAAGGCGCACCGCATTATAAGGCGCTACAGTAGAGGCTGGAGTTACGTTCTGCATCCATTAGACCAGGGGTCGGCAACCCAAAATGTTTTAGAGCCATATTGGACCAAAAACACAAAAAACAAATATGTCTGGAGCCGCAAAAAATGAAAAGTCTTGTATGTATAAGCCTTAGAATGAAAGCAACACATGCTGTATGTATCTATATTAGTTAGAACTGGGGGGAAAAGATTTTTTTTCATTATGCACTTCGAGAAAAAAGTCAAAATATTGAGAAAAAAGTCGAAATGTTGAGGAAATAATCAAAATTTCATGAAAAAAGTCAAAATGTCGAGAAAAAAAGGCGAAATGTCGAGAAAAAAGTTGAAATGTTGAGAAACAAGTTAAAATATCGAGAAAAAAGTCAAAATGTCGAGCAAAAAGTTTAAATTTCGAGAAAAAAGTTGGAATGTTGAAAAAAAGTCGAAATTTCGAGAAAAAAGTCGAAATGTCGAGATTAAAAAAAGGAAAAAGGAAGAAAAAAATTTGAAAAACGGAAAAAGAGAAGAAAAGAGAAAAAAAGAAACATAAGAAAAAAAATGAGAAAAAAAGGAAAAAAAGAAGAAAAAAAAAAAAAAAAAATAGAGGAAAAAAAGGTCAAACATTTTTGAAAAAGCTTCAGGAGCCAGCAGGGCGGCGCTAAAGAGCAGCGGGTTGCTGACCCCTGCATTAGACGGTGCTGCGCTAAAGGGAATGTCAACAAAACAGATAGGTCAGTCAAACTTTATTAATAGATGACAAATCAGCTTTCTGACAACTCCATTCACTCCCAAAATGAATAAACAACTGTTTTATTATTGTCGAGTTGCGAGACCTGTTGCGGCTCAATATTGATCCATATATAAGGCGCATGGTCAGATTTGAAAAAATTGAAGGTGCGCCTTATAGTGCGGAAAATACGGTGTGTGTGTGTGTGTGTGTGTGTGTGTGTGTGTGTGTGTGTGTGTGTGTGTGTGTATCTCTATCTATTTTCTTTTCTTTTGATGGTCTTATATTGGAGAGATGTTACCTGGAGCTTTTGGTTCATCTTTTGGAGATGTCTGGAACAAAATAAACAAACAGGTTGAGATACGCCTCAAATTCAATGCCAACTGCTGAATTTGAAAACAACTTGAGAATGTTAGAGACAAATGCAGGGGGAGTTTCCTCTGGCTTTGCTGCTGATGTTGTTAAGCATGCGGATTAAGCGTGTTCTTACGTGTGAGCGTTTAAGCTGGCGTGCAGGGCTGCCACCCTGAGGAGACGTCTTTTTTGGTGGTGGGGGAGGAGGGTTGACGGCCGGGGGCAGTCCCTGCGGTGCTGGAGAAACAATGATCGGAGGGGCCGGTGCTCGCTCTTTCTCCTGTATCTGCTGAGGGATGGGCTTGTTTCCCTGGGAGTACAGGTCCAGGATCTGGTGGCAAATGTCTGGAGGACCAAGGCATGTTTGCATTGAGTGGAATCTGGGAGGATATTAAACACAAGAGGCAAAAACTCAAGTTTTCATAAGCCCGTACCTTCCAGCAGTTCGACTGGGACGTCCTGGACAAACTGTTCCCACCACCGGCGGGATGATTGCTTAGAGGTCCACTCCTGGATGTCAAATTTGCAGAGGCGGCCTGCCAAGTACATGACAGCCACGGCGATAATTTCTGGCTCCCACTGCAGAGACAACATGGTGCACAGGCTGCCAGGGACACAGACGTTGTGGTTAATGTCGTTTCAGTTTAATCGGGGAAATACTTCCTAAATTAGAGATCGTATAAAATTTTTCCCCCCCCAATTCTACCCAATCATGTGCTCAGTTACTTTTAAACCGTTTTACTTTTGCAAATACAAAAAGATAGAAATGTATGAAGTGTCTGGACAAACAAAAAAGATGATGCATTCAACAGAGCTGTTTTGAATCAGACATTGCATTTCTGTGGTTTGCCTCTTAAACCACGGCGACTCCCAACTCTGAATCATTCTTTACAAAATAAACAGGCTGTTTTAAATCAGGGATGGATTCATCAGTGCACTTATTATTCAGTAAGTTTGACAATAATGCTTTAAATATGAATCCTACTCTGAAATATAGTGAGGTTATCCGTGAACTAGGGCTGCAACTAACTATTTTAATAATCGATTAATCTGTCGTTTATTTTTTAGATTAATCGGATAATAAAAAAAAAAGCATTAAATTTCAACCATTCGAAAACAGAACTGACAGTGCAAATTCACAGTGCAGATAATCCTCAGAAAGTTCACAAACAGGTTGCTCCTTGAACATCCCTGAGCTTTTAAAGTATTGATTAAAAAAAACAAACTAAATGGACTAACACAGAAAAATACACATGTATGATTTACATCTGCCAAATATATAAAAATAAAGTGCACAAAAGAGGTATAATTTGTTTAAAAGGGACCTGAGCTGTCAGAACAATAAATAAATTATAAAAAATAAAGAAAAACACAAATCAGAAACAGGATTTGTTTGAACATTACAATTTGTTCTCTCACTGCCTTCACTCAAAAAACTAAGGATCTTATGAAGTTTTCTTATTTCTAACCTAAAAATGCCATTACACCTGATAACACACATCACTTAAAAGATTAGGTGTTTTTCCCACGTGTTTCAATTGAACTTTCATTTGTGTCAAGCTAATTTTAAGTTCTAGTTAAGTTTTAAGTTAAAGTCTTTATAAGATTTTGAGTTTTGGCAGTGTTCAAAATACAATTATCAGACCTGCTGTATTGGAGAACATTTTCTTTTAGTTAAAACTGTAGCGGGAACAGATGTTTAGAGGAACCTATGCATGTACCGGGTTAGAGGGGGAACATATAGGAGAACGGACCACAATAATTAAAAATAAAAGTTAAGCACTGAGCTACATGTGTCTCCGTCTGGGCCATTGCAGACTCATTGCCTGAGCATGATGTTACTAAAACCAAACAAATCCGCCGCCTCTTTCTTCTTCCTTTAGGTCCGCGGCGTCAGCACGTTGTGCCGCATTAAATGTAGTCCGGGCGAAATACCTCAACTTCAGCTCCGCGACTTAAGCCTGATTTATGGTTCCGCGTTACACCAACGCAGAGCCTACGCCGTAGGCTACGCCGTCGATCCAACGCGGAACCATAAATCAGGCTTTAGTGAGTGACGTAATAATCGCGCGACACAACGAATCGATAATGGAATTCGTTGCCAACGCTTTTAATAATCGATTTTATCGATTCGTTGTTGCAGCCCTCCCGTGAACAAAAGGAAAAGTGGGAGCTGGAGCCTCTGTGCTGTTCGCTCACCTGTCATTGACAAACGTCCAAGCCATTTGCAGCACCTTGCACACTTTATTCTTCTCCCCTGCACATTTAAGAAGAACAGAACAGCCCTTGGCTCTTTAGTGGTTCTTTGTGGAAGAGGTGGTCAGACTGTGTGGTTTGTGACGCCGTGTTTGTGGTCACCTTTGAGCTGCTTCACGTAGCGCAGCAGGAACATGTAGGGATGTTCCACCTGCAGGTCAAACTTGATAGTTTGGAGCAAAATTCTCTCCAGCACCATCACCTCCTCCTGTTTAAACAAAGAGGAAGATTTAAAGCGGTGACTCAATCTCACAACCCAAAATGCTTTACACAAAGTCTTGCAATAATGTCTTGAAATCTTTCATGTTCTTTGCAGTGACGAATAAGGCGACAAATATGTTGTTTTATGAAAGTATTCACTCCCTTTGTTTGTTTTTGCCCCAATTTACAACATGGCATTACTAGATATACTTTTTTTTTTTCTCTTAAGATCGTATGTAATGGCACATCACATAATAGTCCAAATTTGTGAAGTTGTATTTTTTTTTCTCTTTTTTTTTTCTTTTTATTTCACAATTCACATCTTCACATTCACAATCTCCATTCTACCCACATTCCCACCCTCTCCACAATTGCCCCAGGGAAAAAAAAAAATAAAAATCATGCATTAATGGAGAACAAAATTAAATAAATATATATATAAAAATAGGTAAATAAATTAAAAAATTAATAAATAAATAAATAAATAATGGCAGCAACAATAATATCAAACTATATATGTATCCATACATACATACAAACATATAAGGCATAAGTTCGAAAATAAAGATACCCCTTGGTCCCCTTTGGAAAAATTCTCCAGTTTTGAAAATAATGGAAACCAAAATTCTTGAAAAATATGACCACGATTGTATTTTTCCAAAGTTAATTTTTCCAATGGTAAAAAAACTGAAATTTGATCCAAAAAAAACTTGAAAGTTGGAGGGAAATCATCTTTCTAAAGTAAAAGTATGCATTTCTTAACGAAGTATGTGATCATAATTAATATCCTGCTTTTTTTCCGGTCTAACTGAAGATCCAGTGTATCATTTAATAAATACAAATCGGAGCTTAACTCAAAATTCATTTCTAAAACTGATTGTGTGAAGGTATGAATTGATTTCCAGAAACTTATTAATAGATCACATTCCCAAAACATAGTGAAGTTGTATTTAAAGAAAATTGAGAAGTGTGTGCATTTACTACTACTACTGTCATTTAGCAGACGCTTTTATCCAAAGCAACTTACATCTGAGAGAACAACACAAGCAATAAATAACAGGAAGGTACAGCATGGATAAGCATGCATATATATCCAAGTCTTTTACTTTGATGGCTTTGGAAAGAATTTGGTGTGGTCAATGACCTTTAAAAGTCCTTAATATTTTACTTAACTCTCCAAACAAGTTGAGAGGGAAGACATCTTAGGATTGGGTTTTAATAAGGTAAAGAATTAAAATTTGAGAATGAAGCCAAATTCAAACACTTTAATGTCCCATAATGTTGTATAAACAAACTTAACAGAAAACTAAGTTTACTTAAAAACGGCAGCAAAATCCAGAGCAGATCTACCCGAGCGCTCGCCAGAATCTCAGTGGCTAAATGAGCCACTCTCAAAGATCATTAGTTGTAATTACTGCAAAATGCCACTCTACACATGTTTGACTTTAGAGGGCACATACCTACTCACATTCTTCCTTTTAAATCACAATTAGAAATATGTTGCTACTTTCAAGTGCCATGCATGATACAACCCCCAAAAAATCTGCTTTATATTTAACAAAAGCAAAAGAAAATGCAAAGTCAGGAGGAAGTGCCAAAATATTTGAACCTGTTAGAGCCATATTCTTTCTGGTGCGTTAGACAAAAAAACAAACCCTACCTTTGGATCATCTCCAAACTGGGCGAACTGCACATCATTAAGTAAGCTGCGGGCTGTTTTAATGATATCTTTACACTTCTTTGGGGTTTCCTCCACTTTTCCAGCCAAGAAAAGACAGCAAGCACCTGTCACCTGTTGAAATACAAACATAAACCCCACACCTTTAATGTCCTTTCAGGAAAGAGCAGAACCAAGGCTAACATGAACTTCACTTACGTATCTGGGAAACTGCTTGAAGGAGTGAAACATGTAGAAGCGATGGAAGTATATGATGCCGGTCGCCAGTGTGTCATAGTGTCTGCGGTCAGTCAAGGAATCTCACAGTTGTTCAGTTGATCAGATATCAGCAGCTAGTTCACACATCAGTGGATTGTCATTTTTTATTTTTTTTTTTTTAAGTTTGGATTCTTGTGGACTATTTTGGATTAAAGATGCACCGATCAGGATTTTGAGGGCCGATCACCGATCTCCAAAAGCAGTATCTGCCGATCCCAATATTGCCGATCACCGATCACAGCATGAAAGCTTTCCAAATAAATTAGCTATTAATATTAGCTGCTGTCATATCGCATACCAGCTGCACAGACCTGAATGAGCGAGATGGTGTCGTTTTCCAATTCCCTTCTAGCTAGTTAATGCTGGTTACCAGTTAAATACATGACGTTATTGTGAGTATATAAAAGTTGATAAAAGTTGTAAACTTACAACTTTTATCCATGATCCATCCACACACACGTTCACAACACTTCCAAAACGATGTGGGGAGAGGGTCGACCACGCCCACTTAGGAGACAGAAAGTGTAAACCATTTCATACCATTGGCAGAAACGGTAATGCGTGATCTTCTGTATAGAGGATCTTTGGCCGTAAACTAAACAAAGTATCGAATAGCGCTCGTGGGGGGTACTGCACCGCGGCAAAATGGAGTGACGGAGAAGTCCGAAGGGTTCACGACGGCGTCACGGCAACGGCGTATGCTCTGCGTTGGTTTAACGCAGAACCTTAATTCAGGCTTTAGCGGCAGACAACTTTGAAAACTCAATATACTCCTTCTTGTGAGAAACTTTCAAATGTCCAATCAGGTTTGTTGTGTTGAAATTCTTTTATAACATTCCTCCTTGGGGTATTTCCTTTGCACACACTTTGCAAACGGCAAATTTGTTGTCCTTTTCGGACATTGTAAAACTCCCATACCGGCGAGGCCGGTCACCCCCTCTTGGCACACCTCGGTCTGAGACGTGGGACCGGTTCGTTGTTGTATACTAGGGCTGCAACGATTCGTCGACGTTGTCGACAAAAATCGATAATCAAAAATGTCGCCAGACATGTTTTTCCAACGGAGTGGAGTGAGGCGTTTCACTTCAATACAATCTCTGTCGAGTCGCGCATGCACGACAGCGTCTGAGCGCAGCTGCGGGTAATAAAACTTTGATAAAAAATAAAATAAAAAGTTTGGGAGCATTTTAGTCTCGATACCGTGAATAAAAAGATGACTTGAAAGGTTTGCAGAGCAAACCTTACTTTTCACGGGAGCACGTCGGTAATGCATTTGAAGAGAAAGCACGTCGGAGTGCTGAACGAAACGGACTCACCTTGGTCAGATATTAAGCGTATTTTGGCTTTAAAAGAGAGCTTTAACGTTATGCCTGACAAAGTATTAAATTAAGTCAGATATTTGGAGAAACTGCGTTAAGTGTCTGTGGCGCATCTTGGAAGAGAGACGCACGGGACCGCAGTCGGTCAGCAGCTTCTCTCCCTCCACAGCAATGTAATGGCCAAGCGATTCATTTGTTAAATCAATTCGTTTCATTCTACACTTTGTTTATTTTATGTTATTTATTAGTATTATTTGAGCCACTCACAGCTACTCCCGTTGCTATAACCTCAATCACATAATTGATGCAGCGCGAAAGGAGAAAAAAGGCTGATGACAAAGATGGATTTGAGTCTAACTTTCAGTCAGGTGCCTATGAACTGTCAATTATTCATGAAGCTCCACAATGATCATGTTAACATTAAATCAGATAGATTTGTCTGGACTTTTCTCTTGGGGGACGGGAGAAGACACTAAATCAATGCATCTTTATTGTGCGCCGTGCGGGCATGAATTCTCAGAGTTTTGCGGGAGCGGGCGGGAGTCTAACACACGTTGCAGGTGGTAATGGTCAGAAATTCAGCGGGAGCAGGATGAAGAAAACAGTCCGCTATAGCAGGGCTCTAGTGCCATCTTTCTTGTGATTATTATCATTTGCCACATAATTAATGCAACCTCACACTAAATTTAAAATAAAATTACTAATTACTCGATTAGTCGACTAATCGTTTCAATAGTCGGTGACTAGTCGACTATTAAAATAGTCGTTAGTTGCAGCCCAATTGTAAACGTCATCGGATCGGCCGGCTTTGAACTATTATTTTGAGAACGCTTATCAAAACCGATAGGGGCATTATCGGCTGATACCGATCGATCGGTGCATCTCTATTTTGGATTCCACATCATCAAGCACCACTTATTTATTTGCTAATCTAAATCAATGAACAACATCAAGGATACAGGCCAAGTCGGGTCCCCACGTCGAATATGAAACGGGCTCCCTCTCGTCGATATCGCGCCTCTGTGCCAGGATCCAGGCCCTCAGACTGAGACGGCGTGTGGGCTAAATCCTTCTTGTCCCAGTACCAGCATGGCTTGATGTGGTCCAGGATCGCCGGGCCGCTCAATTGTTCCTTGGATTCCTTCATTGATTGAGGGGAGGAGGTGGAAGGACCTGCTGCACTGGACTGCTAGGATACAAGGCAGAAAAACTACAATTACTCACCAGCATTCAGTGTCAAAGACTTAAGCCATCAACAATGTTGATTAGTTTAAAGCAGGGTTGTCAAACTCATTTTGCTTGGCGGGCCGGATTTGACCAATTTTTTTCTCGCGGGCCACACGCTCAAAATAACAAAAACGGTGCGAATTTTTTTTTTCTAATTCTTTTTTACTAAGACTAAAGGAAAAATTTCGCTTTTTTATAGGAAATTTAATTAAAATCAAAATCTTTCTTATTACATCCGAGAGTGTTTCTTTGTGATTTAGAGATTTTTCCAGTACAATTAAGTGTATTTATTTTTAAAAATTGGCGTGTATATTTACGCCAGTGTGCCGAAAAAGTCAGCACTTCTCTTTTAACTGTTTTACTTTGTCACTATCCTCGTATTCAAAACTGAAATTCTCCGAATAAATATCTTCTATCATCTTTTTTAGCAGTGATATTTTTCCTGCAAAAATATATAATAGTAGTCAGTTAACAAAAATAAACGACCGTCTACAAAGAAATAAAATCGTCAAATGCATTCTAGAAAACTAAAAAAATTTCAAAAACTGCTCTATTTGTGGAATAACGATGGATTTGTAGAAGAAATATATTATCGGATATGCTGCAATTCATGGCAATTATTTATGCCTTCCTTTTTAGTAAATTAACATTTCGTTTTTTTTGCGTTGGAAACTTCTCGCGGGCCGCATGAAAATCTCTCTCGGGCCGCATGCGGCCCGCACATTTGACACCCCTGGTTTAAAGGACGCCAATGGCTCATCAATGAATATCAAAGCCCATCATGCCTAAAACTGTTATTTTCACTGTTTAAATCTATAAAAAACAACACAGCCATAATGATCCCATATAAAAAAAGGACAACTTGAGCTGCAAAGCTGCTTCTTTCTTTTACTTTTACCCACCATGTAGTTCACAGAATACCAACTACTGCAGCAGGATAAAACATGTTGCAAATTGCAATCATTGATTTTCTTCTTTGCAAGTTTCTGTAGAGGTTATAAACACCATATTTGTGGACACGCATATATAATGAACGCAAATAAACTTAGAAAACATTGTTCTGGTATTATAAATCACCAACAAAACTGTTGAGTGCAATTGATTTCTTGCAATTTTCATTATATTTGGTGACAAATCTCTCAACTCAAGCATATTCCTAAATTAAATACTTACCTGCTGTATTCTACTGCCCTTACTTTTTAACAACTTGTGCTTTTTATTATTTCACCTCTTTTCTTAGTTTATTTGTTATTTACTGTGTAATTGTGTCTTGCCGCTTTTAATGTTGATGTAAAGCACTTTGAATTACCTTGTGTTGAATTGTGCTTTACAAATAAACTTGCCTTGCCTATTTTTTAGCCATTTTCATAATATTTGGTGACAAATCAAACTATTAGCAGGCAAAATGATAAAGAAATGAATCCAGCTGTCAGTAAATTATATTTTGTGACCATAAGAGCAAAACCTGATATAAGATAAATTTGTTAAAAACGGTCCAAATCATCCCCCCTGTAAAACTGCCATCCCCCCTTTCCATCCCTTATGTCATTTCATCAATGAATGTGGTTTTACTGCTATTTCAACATTTAGATTCATCACCAGAAAAATAACACCAGAAAAATAACTTATTTGACAATTTTCACCTGTTTCAAGTAAATTTTCACTTGAAATAAGTAGGAAAATCTGCCAGTGGGACAATATTTATCTTCTCATTACAAGCAATAAAATCTTGTTCCACATGCAGATTTTTCTACTTATTTTAAGTGAAAATCTACTTGAAACAGGTGAAAATTGTTGTTTTTTCCAATGAGTCAATGAGGAGGACAGGAGGCTGCTACTCGTAACTGGGAATAATCAAAGCCTCTACTGCACATCCCGCTGTTCCTTCTGATTATTGTTTCTTGTTCTTGTTTTGTTTTCTGCTTTTGTTTTGTATTACCTAGCTTATTCTATTTGTCCCATCACCTTTTTAGTCTCTCTCGGTGCAAAATAACAGTAATCCCCCCCTTTTCTTTATTTTTTTTTACAATCTTCCCTACAAAGTACTGCTTCTTACCTGTATGTCAATGTTATATGAGTTAAAAAAGGTCTCCAATGTAAACAAGTGTAATGCTTTCTTGGAATAATGCCTTTTAGTTGACTTTGTATCAGCGAATCTGTACTGTCATGAAACTGTACCTGATCCTATGCAATTCTTCTAATAAATTCTTCAAATCAATCAATCAAAATTATGTTATTTTTTTTACTAAAATGAGACATTTTAACTAGAAATAAGACAAATATTCTTGTTAAGATTGTGAGTTTTTGCAGTGATCCATGTTACTTATCCTGTGAAGGACAGAGTCATATTGATAAGTTCAGAAAACTGTTTTTTATTGTTGTGTTTTGATGTATTTGATGTAAGCCCAGTGGATATTTAAAGCTTACAGAAGGCTGCATTTAACTACTGCTCTGTCATTCCTGCAGTATTTCTGCAGGTGTTTTGGTCAGTGCTATTATTTGTAATATATCATATTATTTGTATGTAGCACAAATTATCTGTCCCCATATGATAAAATCCACCATCCCCCCGATTCTTTTTTACAACTCCAGTACTGTCTGTAGGATGTGCAGGACAGACATTTTACAGTGTGAAAAGAATAATTAGATTATTATTATTATTAGAATTCACCAACATTATTAGATTAATGTGAATGTAATGCCGCGTTCCATTTGTCCTCGGAAGTCGGAATTTCCTAGTTCCCAGTCGGAATTTTCAACTGGAACGTCCCTCGAAGTGGGATTCCCTACTGGGAAAGTGGGAGAAGCTTCACCACCCCCGAGTTACCATTCCAAGATGGCTGCCATTCTCAGTTCCCAGTTCCGATTTCCGAGGTAAATGGAACGCGGCACAACACCGACTAGCACATGTGTTCCTCTCAACACCTCCAGCCTCTTAAATGAGCTGAAATCAACCCCGTACACCCTCATCCTCTCCATTAAGACGTGTAAGGCTTACCTTTAGCATGTAGGCGTTGCGAGAAGTCACCTATGACCGACAGCTACGAGGAAAATCCGCAAATATTCACTCTAAGTCCGCTAACAACTGAGCAGCCTTCCATTGAAACAAGGCCATCGCCATTTTGCCTTACGTCACTGATAGCTACGTCATCACGCACGACGACGCAGGTACGCACTAATAAACACATAAGAAACTACTTCTGTTTTTTAATATTTTTATTAGGGGGTAAGGCACAGTAGAACAGGAATAAACAAAAAAAAAAAAGATATACAGTCTACCTCCTTTTTTTTTTTGATTAAGAACAGAACAAAAAATCCACACAAAATAATGACAAATAAATGAAAATTATTTTAAGTAATATTTAAGTATTAAAGCTACACAGTATAAATTAAAAAATAGATTAATAAAAAGGGGGCGAAAAAAAAAGAAAACAAAAAACCCAAAGCAAAAACAAAAACAAAAACAAAAACAAAGGAAAAGTAAATAAATAGATAAAAAGGAGGAAGAAAGAATGAGAGAAGAGAGGGAGGGGGGATCCGTCAATCAGGAGGCAGGGACTGGAGAGAGTGGAAGAATGTAAGAAAGGGAAGCCACTTATTATAAAATTTGTTACAACTACCCTTCAGTGAATATTTAATCTTTTCCAGCTTCAGAAAAAAACATGGTGTCGTTGAGCCACTGAGTACTAGAAGGAGCCTTAGTCGACTTCCAGTGGAGAAGAAGGTTGCGTCTTGCCACTAAGGAAGTAAAATGGCAACATGGGGGGAGACTTTTATATTCACCGAGAGTATTTTTGACATGGTGTCAAAATAATTCCACCAAAAGTGAGAAAGTATTGGGCAAGAGTAGAACATATGGGTTAAATTGCAGGACGAGGCATGACATTTGTCGCATTTGTTAGTGACACTGATAAGAAACTACTTCTACAGTAAAAGGAAAATAACCTTAAGAGGGAAATTGGTTTGGAACTCCCATTTTTCGGACATTCAATGGAAAACAGCGTGGCTCCTTCCCTATAAATTTGTAATCTCAAACAAATTAAAAGAAGTCCAATATAAAATGTTACATCATATTTACCCCACCAACCAACTTATATCCAAATTTGTAGACATTGATAGCAGATGTGTATTTTGTAAACATGACGAAGAGGCCACCATACATTTGTTTTATGAATGTGAACATACTTTAAGTTTCTGGAAAAAATTTGAAGAATTTTTTGACATACAAACTAATAATGTAATTAAATTAGAAGCTAAAGATATCTTACTATATTATGAAAACCAAAATTACAAAATTCAACAACTGGTCAACGTAATGATTCTTGTTGCTAAGTTTCACATTCATAAGGCAAAATTCTCCAAATCCTGTCCATCCTTAGTTCCCTTTAAAGTTGAATTCAAAATATATTTTGACACAATACAATTGGTTAATAACAAGAGATGTAATACCACTGTCAACCTCATAAAAGAAATGTTTACGGATATCTGAATGTATTGCCTTCCTTTTATTATTTAGTGTAATTGTTAATGTCACGAACTACTTGCACTTTATTGTAGCTTTTATTTTGAAGATAACAATTTTATATTTTTGGGACTATAATGATGCCTATGTATGTTTGTTGTTTATATTATTGAATGATGTCTGCCATTTATTTTAATGTTATTGTATTTTCTGGAATTGAAATAAAGTTTCATTAAAAAAAAACTTTTGTAAGATTTTAATTTGCTATATCTTCTTCTAAGTCTTCTAAGTCTATATTCACTAATTGTACTGTAATAAATATTTTACATAATAGATGTATAAATGATTTATGTTTTCCCTTTTACGATGAAGAATGTGTAGTTTTAGATAATGTCCACTAGAGGGAGACAATGAATCACTCGTGAATTGTGCAGCGTGGACGGGATTTTCTCGCACATGCACTCTGCTTTCCTGCTATGACCCCATGTCTTTAGAAAAAACAGACCATTGTCTACAAAGGAAACTACAAAACTGCATTCAAGGTATCTTTAGAGATCACTTTTTCACGGATGTTTTTCAGAAATCACATTATGACTTTCCAAGGTGCAGCGTTGCCCGTTTGAAAAACTACTCCCTAAAATTCATAGAAGTATTCACTTACATACTGTATATACAGCACAGACCAAAAGTTTGGACACACCTTCTCATTCAAACAAATGGGGAAGTGTGTCCAAACTTTTGGTCTGTACTGTAGATACAAACCAATGTTCCCATGTAAATAGTGGTGCAGAATCATTTGTACTATTTACTATAAGGGATTAAGAGGAAGGATGATTAATTAGCCTTTGACAAATGGACAAAAAAAAGAACATCTTTTTTACATAATACCTTTTCAACTTCTTTACAATAATTCGAATATAAACAATATTAATTTTTTTATTGTTTCTTTATTTATACATACATACGTGGGTCAAAGACGTATAAGGTTTTCAAAGTAGGAAAAAAATGAAACAGCAATTACAATTCCCTAAAATACTTTTTTATGTTCATTGGAGTGTCACCTATGTCCCTATATTAGTTATTTTCAAGAATAAATCAATAATTCACTTTTATTGTGATTCACATGAATGTACCATGGTAAAATGTCATTCAGTATAACGCCAAGTGTTTTTTCAAACAATTTAATTTTATGCCCATTTTTTCATAATCACAAGGTTCTATATCCATGCTTAGACTGGCAGAAATATAACTACCCAGAAAAAATGACACTATTTCATTTTTAATAACAAATATTTGATGCATCATGGGTACAACTCAAAATTTGTTGAAGGTTTTCTACAAAAACATCCTGCCTTGCACTGAAAATAATGTAAAAATCTATGAAAATATCTTTCACTTCATCCTTTGAGATTTGTTTTTGTCTTTCTGAGTCAACAAAACAAAGTTATTGTATTTTAATATAAAATACTGGTGTGATACTGAATGACAATATTTTGTTACCCTGAATGACACATCTCACTCCGGCCCACAAATATTGATTAAATGTGATTTCTTCAGCAATAACAATAATTATCCTATGAACTATTATTAGTAGCAGCATTATTATTTTTTCTTTTAGCTGCTTTTTGTTTTATAACATTTTGTAAAACATAGGGTGAGATGTTTAAAATGTGCATGCAGAGAGAGAGAGAAAGAGAGAGAGAGAGAGAAATGACCCATACGCCACACACATAAAGGATATGGGTTTTACTATGCAATATATTTTAACAGACACAGGGGGGGGGGGGGGGGGGGGGACAATTTCATTCACAGGATTTCATAGGACAAAGCATTAATTAAAAAACATTCCATTAACATAGTGTAAAAACTGTTGTTTTCCTTAAAATCATTATGAAACAATGGATTTCTTTTTCAAAGTGATATCATGACATTCATCAGGCATTTGAAAGAAAATGCATAAAAAGTAATTCAACCGACATTAAAACAAAACATTTCTGCATTCTGAACATCAGAATATCAAAAAATCAATTTTCTGAACATCAGCCTCTGATTTAATCTTCATTTTTCCCTCTTCTTTTCAGCATCTGATTGCATCATTATATTAATCGGTGGATGATCAAGATTGCCATCCTTCCCCCTCTTTCTTCTCTGATAGCTAAAAAACAAAAATTTAATAGTTATGACTGGCACAGAAAAGGATTCACATCCATTAAATGTTATTAGTAGTCTATTAATAGTAGGCTATAAAATGATAAAAAGTTTAAAAGTTAAATCAACTCCTTCTTCCATTCTCTCTTAAACATTTTTTTGTTACTATTTCATTGCTAATGTCAATAATAATCATTTTACTAGGATTTGGTCTATGGCAACACTTTATGTTGCATTAAGTTGCATTATTACACAATTATTGCACGATAGTTAACGTTGTAATTAACGTAAAATGGTACTGGTAAATTTCTATCCAATGCAAGTACACAAATGCAATCTATAATTCATAATTAACCTAACCCAAAGCAGTGTGTGTGTGTGTGTGTGTGTGTGTGTGTGTGTGTGTGTGTGTGTGTGTGTGTGTGTGTGTGTGTGTGTAATATTATATTAACTGATATAATCCATCAGTCATACCTTAACTGCAGTGCAATAAAATATTAACTACAGTGTAATAGTGCAACTTAATTTTAAGTGTTATCCACCCAGCTTTATATCACAGTACTGTATATCCTATTCTGTTGCTGACACCATAAAACCACGAAAACAATACCTTGCTCTTCTTCTGGCTAGTCTTTCCTCCCTAGCAACTGGATCTGCATTGATATTTTGTCTGTGCCGTGCAGCCCTCTCCTTATTAGACAATGGCATCTACAGTATAAAGATAATGTCTTGAAATACCTTAAAATGCCATACAAATGGACAAAAACAATACTATTAAGTATCAATACAACAATAAAATATGAATTGCATGATAATATGTTGTGAAAACATGGGATAATAAAGCTACTGTCATTCAGCATAACGGGTGACATTGTGGTATAACATGAAACTTTTGTTGTGCTGAAGGACAAAAGCGCGACACTGAAGGACAGATTTCATACATAAACATATTTAACAGGCAGTTCCTTGGCCACCTATATAATGTAATGCTCTTAACCTGTAAAGATTATCCTTACTTTTCATGTTTAATGTAGGTATTTATAAAACAATAACATTAAAAGTATGTTTTCTGTGTTGTACTGAAGGACATACTTTTTTGTTCCAAAGGTTACAAGAGGGAGAAGAGGTGAAATCATCAAATATTTCAGAGAGATTTACTCACCTCATCACATTGATAGAGGGTCTTCAAGGGGTCTTCTTTGTGATGTCACACACTGTCACATGATTACCATCATGTGATATGCCTTAAAATGCCTTTTTACCATTGTTATACTGAATGACATTGATGAAAGGCAAAAGTCCGGACAAAAGTTAGTCAAGTTTTTAAATATTTTTTAGATACAGTATGATGGCCATTATTCTATATATTGTTGCAAACACTAACACAATTATGCCATGAGTGTTCATTTATATTTTTAGGATGAATTTCAACATTTTAAAAACACTTTTGTCATTAGAATTTAAACCCGGACAGTTACACTGAAGGACATTTTGAGACTTTAGAGCTCAATAACTTCCTTAATTTAATAGTTAGCAACACAAATATTTCTGGGTCAAAAGAAGGATAAGAGTTGAGTGATTTAATATTATATATATATATATTTATCTTTTTATGTTAAATGAATGGCCCTCGGACACCAAATTTACACGTCTCGTCTTTGACCCACATACATTATTAATGTATTTGTTGCTAATGAAACCTGTAATAGCTTTTGATAAACTCAATGACTTAATATGAAGTGCGTTGGTAAAACTGACCCTAAATGAGTCCATAGAGTATTGGTTTACCTTTTTCAATGCCCGCTGCATTAACGAAAAATAACTAGGGTAAACCTCATCCTCCTCAATCCTGAAGAGGATAAAGAAGACTTAGAAAATGCATCACTGAATAATTAAAAGGCATACAAAACAGGGCCAGACTCTACCTTGACTTTTGCACATTTCTATGGGAATTTACAGAAAACAACATACAAATGTGATTCTGAACTGCAATGAAATAACACAGAACATCCAAGAGAGATAAACTAGATAAAAATGCTCACCAGTTGATAATCCAAAATGAATAACATGCTGAGTAAAATTGTATGGATGAGTAAAACATTTTCCGCTGATGGCTGCTGGGTAAATTCTGTTCTGTCCTGGAGCCACTGTAGCCCAAATTTGACCAATTTCAAGCCAATGGTTTCTAGTCTGTAAAGGAAAAAGAGAAAAAACAAAACACAGTAAACAAATAAATGGGATATTTGTTTGTATAAATGCTCCCTTTACTTAGGTTTCTTTACTTTCATAATATTTTTAGGCAGTTTACTGATATTAAGTCTGTGTTCCTCTTTTTTCTCGTCCCTTCCTGCAGCAGGTGTATTTGACCTAGTGTTGTGGTTTTTTGGTCTCCATCCTTAGATGACCACCTTCCCGGTTCTTTCTCTATTCTGATCTGTCATCCCCCCCTCCCAGACACCTTACATGTTTACAATGAGGATAAAATCACTGCTACAATATGACTGCAATCCTTTGGTTTCCTTATCTGGACATCTTTGAATGAATTGGACTTAAATAAGCCCAGCTCAGTACTGAATTGGTTTGAACAGAGCTGTATCTCCCTTTTTTTTCTTGCCAAATTGGGGCTGTATGAATACATTGAATTTAGCTGAGTATTTAATTTATGCTATACTCATCATGACCCCAAACATGTATGAGAGTTACTGTCATCTGTGTCTGCTTTAGCAGTTTGCGTAGCAGGAGTAGACCACATGTAACATCTTGTGCCCTCTTTATTCCCCTCCTGGTCTGACTTCAGAGAAAAAGCTAGCATTGAATCATTTACTTCGTCCACATTAAAATTGGGAATCTGCATGCATTATATATTCACCCCTGCTCGGACAAATCCTCTTAACTGTGGGAGAAATTGTCAGGATGGGTCCTGTAGAAAAAGTAAGAGCCTTGTCTAGTTGTATTGCCCGTAGCGAAGGAGCATCTCAATCTGTCACTCAAGTCCACGCACACACACAGTCACACCAACCAAAGTAAATCATCTCATGAATAATATATACTTATACTTTCTTTATTAATATTAAACATTGCATAATGAAGCAGCGACTATAAGCAAATCCCACAGCAATATTCATATTACCAGGAGCTCTCCTGGAGTGGACCTTTCATTGTTTATGTCAGCCCTGTCACATTGTGGCTAATCACATCAAAGCGGCTGCTATGAAGGCTTTATTATACATTTATTCGAAGGAGCCCCAAATCCTCCGTTTGTTCTTAAAAATTGCATTATGAGCACTTTTCAATCGTATACGTTGGTCTATTTTCAGATATTGATGCCATTTTTTTTGTTTTCTTTGGAGAGTAGGCTACACCGACTGGGGGTACATGAAAAATGGAAAGGGGATGAAATGAATTATGTGACCCAGAATCAAAGGCGGTTAAGCTGCAGGCACTTTTGTCCACTCATGTGCAAGAGCTGCTTAACTTTGTCGCCAAGGCTCATTTTTAGTGTTTTAACATAAATTATAAGTGTCTATGGTCCGCCTAAATCCTTGAGACTCTGTTTGAAAAGAGGCTGGATATCAACATAATGTTTCATGTTAGTTTGATAAAACTTTCATCCCAGCGTAGCGTCCTTTTCCATGGTGTAGATGTTGCCCTGCGGTGTGTTCAGGTTTTCCTCCTAGTCAGCGATGACACTTGCCACGAGAGATACATGTCTCCTCAGAGGCAACACTTTGGACTTAAAACCTTTCCTGTGTCCACAACCAGGGTGTGTTGGCCCTGTGCAACCCAGCTTAAACTGCTTTAGCCCGCAGCTTGCAGATACAAGCTATAATGGAGACATTGATGTATTATTGAGAAACCCATGGGTAAGGATCAAGGAGCTGCTCGCAGCCAGCAGAGATGGCGATGGAGAGTGTGTGTAAACTCAGAATAGTGTTTTCCATCAGAATCCGGCATGTCCACAAGTGCTGCCCCCGATGCGAAGACCAGAAGAAAGAAAAAGGCATTTCATGTAATATTGTTGTATTTATGCTCTCTTGTTAAAGTGTTTTGCTTGACACGTGCTTGGCCGATCTGTGAACGATAGCCGTTATGCCGTAGTAGCGTTTCCATGTGGCATCTGCTGAGGTTATGTCGTCTTGAGCCAGAGCTGAGATGACATTTCATTTATATAAATAATTACTATCCTGAAAGTCTCCTAGGCCTGCCCTCAAGCAATCAAACTTTTAATGCTCTTAAAATTGCCCACCATGTTTTATTAATGGCAGGCTGTAAAATGTGTTGCTATAGCTGCACACTTCTCTGCTGATCCACCAGGAAATAGTGTCAACTTTAAATGGCCATAAGAGGCTTTTATTTTTATTCAACAATGTATTTCATCCAAATTACGGAATAGCACACTTTGAAATGGTACGGGAAGGTTCTGAAACAAAAGAAGAAAGAAAGAAACTAGCTGAGCTATAGGCTTTACAGAACACTTATCTGTGCATATGCTGATTTAAATGAATACAGCAAAGAGTGTGGGGAATAATTGCCTTTTCGTATCATTAATATCCTCTGAGAGAGAGTCTGATCTGCTTCAAGGACTCTTTTGGTTTCTGAATTAAATACGTGGCAATTTCAGGAGGCTTTATTTTAAAACTGGGGATAAAGTATATGTAAATGCTCTGTAAGGTATTGCCTCCAAAACAGGTTTATGTCTCCTGACTGTGCCAACAGAGGGTACTGTTGCCTCACAACATGCTTAAATGATCCCAACAACAAACCTGCAGCATGCTGCTTCCCCCCTCTCTGAAACAATGTGTGGAAATATGCGTGCTTTATATTTGTACAGATTGTGTGCAGAGGCACGCTTTGAAGGTTTACGCAAATTAGATGGCGAGAGCCATAAAAGTATTTATTAACCTTAATTAATGGCAGCCCTTTAGTTCAGTCTTAGTTCAGTAATCAGTCAATTTAAAAATCATTTTGTCTTACATCCTTATATGAATTCTTCGCTGATTAATGTATGGAGGATGAAAAGTTACGTTTGAAAGGACAAAACAACTAATATCTGAAACCACCGGTCTGTGTTACATCGAGGTTTTTTGGACAGAGTGATGATGAAAAGGAAGGTGAGAGGGTGAAATGTTCCTAACTTGACTTTGACTTCAAAGGCCAGTCAGATTTGGGGGGGGGTCTGCCCCTGGTGTGTGTGTGTGTGTGTGTGTGTGTGTGTGTGTGTGTGTGTGTGTGTGTGTGTGTGTGTGTGTGTGTGTGTGTGTGTGTGTTGTCCACCGCTTTCACACTCCAGTGTCTGACACACAAACGACACGGACGCACTTGAACTTGAATCCCTTTCCGCTACTCTCCGGCAAGCCCGAGCACGCACATGGGCTGCATACTGTCTGCACACACACACACACACACACACACACACACACACACACACACACACACACACACACACACACACACACACACACACACACACACACACACACACACACAGAACAGAGCATCTTTCATCGCGTGAGTCAACAAGAAGTAGCCTCAACACTACAGGAAACTGGAAAACATTGGACCTCGGCGCACTGGAAGAAAAGGAGGAGGTGTCTCGTCTGCCCGCCTGGTCCCCCTCGCCCTCTCTCTCTCTCTCCCTTTCTCTCTCTCTCGTTATCTCTCTCCTTCTGTATGTGTGTGCGCTCGGATATGTGTGTGTCTCTCTCTTTCTCTCTCAATCAACGACGCTACAGCGACCAGAGCCAAGAGTTGCCGTTCCGCGCACCCGATGCCAAAACGCGCAGGAGGAGTCAGTGCCAAAGGGTCATTGTAGCGCGCACCACTGCTGAGATGGAAGGACTGTAGGGAACTCTAACGCAAACAGCTGCTACTTGACCCCCAACATAGTAGAATTGTGTCTGTAAAAATTAAGAAAAGAAAACCGGGAAAAGGAGCTCAGCTGGAGCGAGTATCCATCACACTTGCAGGGGGAGTGCGTCTTACCTCATCTGTCAGCGGGGTCGCCGTAGAGGTGGGCAGTCCAGGATTTGTATCCGCAAAAAAAAAGCTCATCAAGACATTTTGTTTAACCTGCGTGCACACAGCAGCTCATCACAGCAGCAGTCGCTCGAATCCTTAAAAACTACACTCTGGCTTCCTTGACCCAGGTGTTGCTTCCTTTGCGGGACACTGTGGACAAAGTGGTCAGCATCATCCTCGTTGCGCCCAATTCCTCTCGAGCGCGCATCAAAGTTAAGCCCAGAGACTGTTGACAGTGGAAGGATACGGCTGCAGGGGAGGAGAGAGTCGGTCACCTGCGATCCAGAGCAGACCGACACCACGGTCCAAGCCGACTCCAAGTGCCGTTCACCGGGCGATGCCAGAGTAAATGCCGGGGCAATGTCCCGCCGCAAGCAGGTGAACCCGCAGCACTTATCGTTGACGCACAGGGAGACAGTACAAGGTGAGCTCCAGTCTTTTACGCACCGATCCCTTCTTCTGAATGAGTTGTAGATTACTTTTTATTAATAATTCATTCTACAAGGGAAAAAAAAAACAAAAAAAAAAAAAACACTTTTTGGGGAAATAGACACAATTAACCCTACTTTGAAGTATTTGATAATACTCCGTACAATGAAGATAATTACTGACAAGAACTGATTTGTGAAAGTAATCTGACACAGAGCCGTCTTTTTTGGGTTTTCAGTAAACATTAACACTGAATTTAAATACTTAGGTCACAGCAATAATTATTATCAGTTAAAAAGAATCAAGGCAACAAAGCAGCGGCACATTTCCCAGCTTCACGGGACTGCACTTCAATAGGAGATCTTATGAAAACTACTGTGAGGCTTGTCTGGCAAGATTTGGTTTGTATACAAGTCTGTTTGCAAGTATGCACGCACGTGTGTCGACCTTGCTATACCCAGCATTTCATCACACACTTATTTTGTTTTAATGCAACTGTGCATTTTCCTATGCACTTTTTTCTCCCTTTTAAAATTCATTTTCAGTTATTTTCTAAATGTTATTAATTGTGTGACTTTCCAGCAGGTAGTTGAAATGTTATTTTAAAGCCTTCATCCTAATTTATCAGTCTTTTTTTAAAAATGTTTTTCTTTCGCTCTCTATCACGCACTTTTACGTTTTTACACAAAGGGTCATTTTTTTCTGTCTGGACCTTAAGGCCTTGTTCAATGAAAACGTTTTGGTAAAAAAAAGAAATAAAATGTCCACGAATTTACATTGTCTGTGGCAACAAAAGAACAAAAGAAAAGAAAAACACTTGTGAACAAAATGATACCAACTTTTATTTATATATTAGAAAAAAAAGAAGATTATGAAAAAAAAGTTCTCCAGAGTTGTTGCAAAAAATATTGATTAAATTGAATATATATATAATCTGCAGCAGGATTTTTTTTAAATTTCATTTTGTAAGGCATACGATTAAAAAGTCGCATAATCCAATTTCAAATCAATTATATCAATCTAACCTTCATCTCCTAGGACTTCTCTGTGTCTAAATCCAATTTCATAGAGGCCTAATCTGGCTAATTCATTGCAGAAGTTCATGATGTAATCTTTGGCCAATGTGTTTTGTGATGAAAACGATTATGTGCATTCCATCTTAACGATATGCTCAGCATTTACTGTCAGGGTCTCATTTACACTCTCACTCTGGCTCGTAGGTGACTTTCATTTATTGAAGATTCACTTTAATGAATTGTGCCACTTTTTTCAACGCTCTCAATCAACGTGTTGGTTTTAAACGTTAAACATACAGTTTAGATCTAATTGAGAGTGAGAGAGAAGGCGAGGTGGAGAGAGATGAAGCATGTTGAGCAGTTTTTTCGTCATCCAGTGTGAATATTGATCCAGCACAGTTTATTGTCTCTGCTGTCACAGTCGCTGTCTGTCAGTTAATTAAGGGAAAAGACCACTTGACCTCCCATCATAAATTTTCAATTAAACTCAACTCTCTAACATAACTGCAGTTTAACCCCAGGCTCCTGTGTGTATCTAAGTGTGTGTGTGTGTGTGTGTGTATGTGTGCTTAACATTTACCTGTATTAAATAGCTCAAATAATTTCAACACGTTTACTGCCTTTGCACACATTTGGATTAACTCTTAAATAGCCTCAAATTTACATCTTTTGGATAATAGCAAAAAACAGGAGCACCTGCTGTACAGTCGGTAATTTCCCAGCTCTGAAAGTGTGGTGCTGAATAGATACTTGCATAATTGTACTGATAATTAGCAGTCACAGATTAGCTTTAATTTTCTTTGTCCGAACCCGAAGCAGCGATCTAATGTTGCTGGGATCCATCTGTTCCTGCCTGAAGTTGTTAATGACTGCTTGAAGAGATATTTTTAAATCATCTCTCACCTGCCATAGCAGTCAGTGTCTGTAAGTGTTGCTGAGATGTTTAGTGTTCAAACTAAATAATGGTGGGATTCAGGGCTTCTTTTATTAAAGAAAAGGCAGTAGGATCCTGAACAGCAGGGCAGTTTGGAGGGAGGCTCAATCTGGTCCTACCTGTTCTTTCATATGATACACACTCCACTGCTTGTTGAGCTGTGGCCTCCAGCAGTGGCAGTGACCTGAGATGCACAAGTTGAATGTTTAAAGGGCTGGTCTTACAGGTATTTTATTTCCTGCTGCTCTTTTGAGGTCCTGCAAAGTCAAAACCAAAAGTACAATCTTTGCTCGACAATTAAAGTTAAAACGTAAAACGTAAAACTGAAAAGAAAAATAATGTAAGAGGAGCAAACACACAAAAGAAAAAGTTATTCATTGTTGTCCCTATTTAGCAACAATGGTTGTGTGAGTGCGTGTGCACAGATACAACCCTATTTGCATAATGTTTACCAGACGCACAGGATATCTGTGTAATGGTACCACACCAGAAGCTGTGATAGATGGAAAGCTTTTAATGTACCTATCATTCAGCAGCTGGAGGCAGCATGCTGCTGTGGGCTGTTTTCTTAAGATGGGTGGGTGCGGCAAAGACCAAGATCACACCTAAGGCTGGGGAATCTGAGGAGCACTGTCGAAAACTAAACTGTAATCTGACTGAGTCGAGATATAATGAGAGCGTTTCACATATGGGGGATCCTGCCAGAGACGGTTGCAGAAAACCCATGTAGACAGATTTGTGTGTTTTAAATATTTATGTAACATTTCAATATCAGTTAATCGATGGGTCACGCTGGCTCCACCGTTAAACGTTTCCATCAGTGTCAAGATCGGTTACAAGGAATCTCTTTATGCATAAATATATGCATATATATATATATATATATATATATATATATATATATATATATATATATATATATATTTGTATACATATGAAGACATCAGGTCAGGGGCTGTACAGTGTGACTGAACACAACCGTGTGTCTTGCAGCCACAGGCCTATAGGTCATGCTTTACTTGGGAGTACACCAAACCTGAATATCAGCATATTTCTGGACAACCATTCAGTGGGAGACTATGTGCTGCTAATGTTCTTGTCTGGTTGAACATCTAGGGACGTACCACAGCGGTTAATGCACTCAGTGCACAAGTATGCGACACAAAGAGCCGCCACACACACGCAAATTTAGCATTTACTGTTAAACCGAGCAAATGATGGCCGATATGTGCGTTCACTCCCCATCAAGTCTAATGCGACGAGCTTCCTTTTGTCTGCGTTAAAAGTGACCTTCCGTTTACAGTTTATTTGCTTTGTGATGTACTTAAAGAGGTGCTCTCCCTATAGGTTTTATTAGGCTCAACGAAGCAGCTAGCAGTCCCATCCATGCATCCAGCAGGCATCCCCCTGTGTTGTGTCTAGATCCTGGAGAAGCAGCTGGTCTTCTGCGTTCAAAAACAAGATATATTTGCGGAGCAATACGTGCGTTATTGCAGAAAATCCTTTTCTGGATCCAAAAATGGAACGCCTCACAGAAACTGTTTACTCCTGGAATGGGCATGCTACTTGTGAAACACCATGATGATTTAAATTTTTTTTTTTTTTTTTTACTTTATTCACACCAGATGGCTGTCAAATGATGGAGAGTATGAGAGAAACCCACCGTATGCACTGCAACACAACAGTAAATATCCGCACACGTTGTGGTAACCGGATGAGGGCATGAATTGTTTTTATCATTCAGTGTGAGGCACTGCAGCTCGATGTCCGATTTCCTTTCAATATTTCAGTTTTATTAAACACAGACAGTCAGTTCTGTAATGCTGTAAAGCTTATTTTATTAGTTTATATTTAAAACAGTTTTGGAAAATTTGATTTATACCTCCTGAGGTCATGCCTCAAAAGTTGCATGTCATTTACAGCGATTTAGTGACAAGTCTCCGTCAGCAGCGGAGCTGTATTTTGCTCACATTCAGACTTATAATCTAAGATTTATGATAAGAAATGGGACTGCTAGAGATTAAATGGTGATAAGATAATTAAACACACAGGCCTAGCCTTGCACAACGCACACTGTTTCAGCTCTCTTTGGCAATCGCAGCTGAGAAAAAGGGATGGGCTAAGCGAGGCCGCTTGTTGTTTGAATTTTTGATTGCAACCATCTGCAATGTTGCTGGTGTCATTTATTTTCAATGGCAGCATGAATCTTACCCTGACTTTCCCAGTGGGGTTTACTCATGAGATTGAGTGTGTACGCTACGCAAATGGTGGTGGCGGGGAAAACAGAGGAAGGGAGAGAGGTCTGAGCCCCAACAGAATGTTGTTTGACTGTCATTTAAGTGCTCGTGGCACTTCTAAGCCATTTGGGCCGCTGGCGTTCATGTTTTCTATGAGGGCCGGGACTTACAGTAAACGTCAATGGATGAAAATGAAGGTGCCTTTTGTCTAACGCTGCTTTGGAGCACTTCATGACATTTGAATGTAAAATTAATAAATAAATACATAAAAAAGAATGCTTTAATAACCAGAAAACGAGTTTCTGATCAACTTTGGATTAATTTGTCTTTGAAGCAAAAGAGTCGTGAGATTGATGAAAATCAGAGAAGAACACAGTTTCTTGTAAATTGGTTACATTTTTTTAGAAAGTGGTGCAATGATGTCAGAGGTGTGAACCAGAGGGCACGTTGGCGTGTTTGTTATTTATCCATCTTGTTTTGTCACATTGACTATATCACACACCAGCGTTGGCAGTTTAATTGCAAAAGCAGCTGGTGACCAAAGTGAACGAGGGAAGATTTTGAAAAATTAGCTATTAAAAAAAAACAGGAAACAGCTACAAAACAATCTAATGCTGCTAAAAACACGTAGTCTTTTTTTTTTTTTGACCTTTCACATAGACATTTTGGTGAAAGAGGCCTATTGTCTTCAGCTGCGTCTCCCATCTGGTACGTATTGTGCAGTGGCAGTTTTGCAGCAGCAGCAGCAGCAGTAGAGGAGTGACGGACTGACTCTCCTCCTCAGAACTGATAGGGGGTGCTGTAAGGCTGCCTGACTTAACTCACACTTGATAAGGCAGAGTAGCAGCACTGTCATTGGGCGAACGGCAGCCCCGGTGTGTGTGAAAGACACACAGACCGAACCCGAGGAGTAAAGTATGTGTGCTATCGTGTTAGACAGCTGGGTTTCATTGCTATCATCACGCCTTCTTTGCGATGGCATGTTTGACAGAGCGTCAGCTATGCTGCTTTACCTATCAAGCATGTTCCCCTCACATAGGAGTTTATACAGGGGGAATTAGACACTGTCTGTCACAATGAGAGGCTACATTACTGTGTTATTTTATGAGTGTGTGCGTATCCATATCAGTGTGTTTGTGTCCAATGTTTTTTTTCTTCCAAGCATTCCACACTCGGTTCCTCACCTGTATTTTCTCACAGGTTAGCCTTGGGAAAGATGAGAGTTTCAGAGAGGGGTGCGGTTTTTTGTGAAGATGTCCAACTGCTATTGCAGTGGCACAGTCAGTCACGGTGCCAACTCCAACTAATTTACTGCATTTTGTCCCCAGGCCATCTTACTCAACCATAGGTTACAAAACAGGCCCTATTCTGTTTGTCTCCCAGTCAAACAGAGAGAGAGTCAAATGCCCAGGTGTCTGTCAGCTCGTTGACTCAATGTCTTTCTTTTTTTTTTTGTCATGCCACCTGTCCTGTTTTCAAAGGCAGAAATGAGAGCTGAAAGATCAGCGTGCACGGCGCTGCTTACATGCAACACAGCGCATAATCTCACCTGCGCCCGGTCTACACGGCTTGTGTGAGCACTCTGAAAATGTTGCCTCATGTGAATTGCGGTCACAAGCTGTGAACTGTAGGTAAATATGTGTTTGTGTTCCTTCTTTGCCGCCAAAAGATTATGAGATGGAAATTATTTGGCGGACATCCAGGAACCCATCGCCATTTAGAGAAAAGATATTTGGCATTGGATCATCACTCCAGGGTGAATTGAGAGAGGACTGGAGCGTGTGTGTGTGTGTGTGGGTGTGTGTGGGTGTGTGTGGGGTGATTGGGTCTGGAAGAAGGGTGGTGGTGTGGGGGGATGATTCACATTGCAAAGGCATATTTCAAAAGGTAAAATTGGGTAAAAAAAAAAAAAAAGAGAGGAAAAAGTGTGACATTCGTCCAGAATTCTCCCCGAGTTTAACAGTTATGACAGGGAGTTTAGAGAAGCGATGCCTCCCTGACAGCCTGAGATGGGTGATAAGAGAGTTTAGGATCCCTGCTCTGATAGCTACACACCAGGGCACACACACACACACACACACACACACACACGGATCCAGCACACACACACACACGAACCGAGCACACACCAGCTTTGTCTAATCTTTGCAATTATTAGGGTGTCATGTTTGGGAAAAAAAGAGGGAAGGGAGAGCAGGAGGTGCTGGCGGGGAGGCGGGGATGTGGGTGCGAGAATCGGGCATGCGCCGTGCACCGACACCCCTCCCTGGGCACCCGCTCTCGCTCAGACGTCCCTCAGTCTCGGGAGCTTCATGTTTCCTCCGGGCTCCTGAGAAGTGGACACATTCTCACACTGGAACGTCAGGGTATAGTGTTAAAAAAATAGAGGCCGTCCATGAGGGATTTATGTTAAGCTGAGGGACAGAGTCTCCGCCATAGGGGAGGACGTGGGGGGAAAGAATGTGTAATGGTTATTAATGACCGTGTCAGATCTGTGAAGAATGAGATTTACTCTCTTAACAAGACCTCGGGTTTAGCTTTATAGATTTTCTGTCTGTGGAGAATTCACTGTTCAAACTCACCTGAGTTCCCGATCAGCTCATGTGCTCACTACTCTCCCCTCTCCCCAATTTTCATCTCCCTGTCCTACTCTATGATGCACAGAAAAAGGAAAAACGAAGGCACACACACACACGCATGTGGATGTGGATGTGGTCTCCGTTACGCTGCGCTTTGTTCTGCACGGGCCGAGGCTCCCACGTGGTGCAGGCAGCCATCTAGCTGTGACAGCTCAGTGCAGCAAAGGCCCTCGCCGGAAACCAAGCCTGCACCCTGAGATGAATCGCTTCCTGGCCACACAAACACAAACACACACACACACACACACACACACACACACACACACAGACACACATAAACATGTAGTGTAAGAGCTGGCTCCCACCCACGCAGATCTCTCACGGATAAGCCGTGCAGGTGTTTACCTAGGCAAGGTTGCAGCGGCGACGTTTCGTGACATGAAAGTGACCCACTTGTGACTGTTATGATGGCCTTGCGTCTTTGGGAGGGATGACTTTTTACATGATGGTTTCAGGAATAAGTAAACTCCGCTCTGTGTTTGTCTCCATGTCAGTTTATCGCTCGTTGTCTTGTCCCTTTTTCTTGAACTAACCGGCGTGTTTCTTCCTCTTCTTCTTCTTCTGCAGCAGAGGCCAATCATGACTCCTCGAGGGCGGGTTCTCCATCCCCCGAGCCGTCCACCCCCAGCCCTCGGAGGCTGGGGCCCGGCGAGCACGACTTGCTGACCTGCGGCCAGTGCCAGACCAACTTCCCCCTCGGCGAAATCCTGGTGTTCATCGAACACAAGCGCCGCCTCTGCCGGGGGCCCGGCGGCGGGCCGCGGCCCTTCTCCAAGCACGGGGAGTCCGGCGGCGTCCTGGGCATCCCCGTCTCCTCGCGGGCCCGGTCGCTGGAGCTGGGGAGAGGAGGGCCCATCCCGGTGGAGGTGGGCATCCAGGTGACCCCCGGGGGAGAGGACGACGAGCTCCGGAGGCTGACGCCGGCCAAGGGGATTTGCCCCAAACAGGAAAGAGGAGGTACAGAGACTTCCACAAGCTTCAATGCAGTTAGAAGAACAAACACGCATCTCTATTCTCAGGATGCAGTTTTGAAGAGAGCTCTCTTGGCTGCATCGAAACACATAGGTATACTTCACAACACACTCAGACATGCATGCACACAAACACGCCGACACCTCTCTCACCTGTCTCGGGAAGATAGCGCTCTTTAAAGAAGCCCAACTGTTTGGTATTTTGACAGCGGCCTTTAGGAGGGATTAATGTAGCCTGAGATGATTTTATTAGAGCACAGTGTGTGTCTATTCTGCTCAAGTTCAACCAAAACATCACACTCCAAACACACACACTCACACACACACACACACACACATGCACGTACAGGCCTGGAGGACTTCTTCAGCTGCAACCAATTGTTAAAGGCAAGGAAGAAGGTGATATGTGTGTATGTTTGTGTGTTTTCTCTTTCTCTCTTTCTCCTTTTTTTTTAATGTGTTGCTTGTGTGTGTGAACGTGATGCGCCCTGAGAGTTTGTAAAGAAATCCTGCAGCATATGAAGAGGTTAAGAAGGCTCATTTAAATTCATCTGCGTGCGTGGTGAGGAGAAGGGGATTAATAAAGCACCAAGGCCGATCATCTGGCTACGAGGGGAAAGGGGGGAAAGGAAAAGAAAGGGTGGTGGCTGAGACAGTCATCATCGCACCCAAGAGCTGGGGAGGCTATCCTGGATTACACGGGCTCCGGGAGACTAAGAGGAGGCTCGGTTGGCGGAAGGAAGAGACGACTGCAAGTTTATGGTTAAACTGCGTTGCATTGTTGTGTCACGGTCAGATTTAAGCAGCAAAGAAGACGCTTTGATAGGTTTTTATTCCCTATAAATAAAGAATTCGATGCAAATTTGATGGATGTATTCACAGGTTTGCATCTTCAAAAGGCCGATCACAGTCGCGGTGTGTGATCGCACACTCGTCACGGCACATCCACACTCCCCCGTTTGGCTGAAAAGGTTCCTAATAGGGGTGTAACGATACACTAATCTCACGATACGGTACGATACACGATATTGAGGTCACGATAACGATACGATATTATAGCAGTATTTTTTTAACAACCTTGAATGAGGAACATATGACTGGAAAAAAAATGTCTTTTATTTGAAAGACACAAAATACAAAACAATACTGTACGTTTCCCCTATTGTTACAGTTTGTAATGCTTTATAACTTTAAGTTTTAAAGAGAAAGCCAGGCCAACCATTTTCCACAAACTGAACTAAAAGTAAATGTCAGGTTTGCATTATGCATCTTCAGTTTCATACAAGTACAAATATTTTGCCACAAACTGAATAGTTTCTCTCATGTATGATTTGACTTTTTTCTTTTCCAGAAATTTAAAAAATTTAAATTTATTTAAAATTAAATAAATAAATAAAAGTAAATAAATACATAGTCAACACAATAGATTAATATTAATAACCCGATATCACGATACACTTTGTCGCCTCCACGACACGTATTGTGACGTTTTTGTATCGCGAAATTTCGTGGCACGATATATTGTTCCACCCCTAGTTCCTAATGTCATGCATTTACTGTAGACATGCAAACTGTGTCGTCATGACAATAGGCTGACAAAGTCCACTTGCGTTGACAAGCGTGGTTTAAGTAAACAAAGCTTTTCAACATATGGCTGCGTAATATCTAAGCAGAATAACCTGTGACACAGCAAATACTTGCGGCGTAGCCTGTGAGGCCTCGCAAATATGTGCACATTATGAATTTTCAACGTTTTATTGATTTGATTGCTAAAGCTGGTGAAAACATCTTTTGCCACCACTGCACAAACTTCATGTGCTGAGCGTCTGTGTGTGGCCGTCGTCTATCACGGCGATGAAATATCTGTAAGAGGCGATGAGAAACAATAAGTGAAAGCACAGTTTTGGATGTCACTGTTGATTTAAGGGGAATAAAAGCAACACGCGAGATTCTTTCTCAAGATCTCTTCTCGGCACACAAAAAAAAAAAAACATATTGATAATAAAAATAATGTCTGACCATCCATCAGTCCCAGTACGGCTTTTGTTAATTATCTGCTCTTCCTGTTTAGACTCGGGAAATTTAAAGTGCTTTCAACAGCTCTGGCAGCAACACTGAAGGAAAATATTGTGAAAAAAAAACCCAACACTTGGTGCGTTATGTTGCATTTTGTCAGTTAGACTGGTCAGAGGGAAAACATTTGAGTTGGTGAGTGAGTCAGCTTGTTAGAGCTGCAGTCAGTTAGTCATTCAAATAGACAGTCTTATCACTAAGAGAACAGGACATGAAAGCACTCCAAGCCCCAAATGAAAGAGAGGAGGAGAGCTTTGTTCAACACATTAGATTGCCACTCAAGGCAGTCTCAAGTTTCAACTAAATTAGATTACATTATTAGGACTAATTAAGTCCAAAGTGTTAGAGGCACAGACACACTCACTGAGCACATCACACACATACACACGTATGTACATGGGAATACCAGCCAGCATGTGTTCTTAAGGAGCTTTGAAGCAACCCCAGATATATAAAACTAAGTGAAAAAAAAAAAAAAGCTGCAGAAAGCGGGAGCGTGCATCAAACCCGCACAATACAATCTTTCTTGTACACGTACTAATAAAGTGTGAAATGCTTTCGCTCGACGTACCATATGCTTAACCCCCGATCCTCTCCAGTTTACTTCTTTTCTTTTTTCACCTGGCTGTGTTTTATAACATCCTGTCTGGCCTCTTTGTCTGTCAGCCTGCTTGCTTAAAACTGCAAATATGCTGCAAGGCCAGCAGATTTAACCCCAAAAGGTGCAAGCGCTCTCACACAAATGCACAAACACACACGCCTGCGAGCACAGGCGGCCTACAGCCGATGAAAAATGCACCCCCCCTCCACCCCCCGTCTTTCTTTTTTCTTTTTTTCAATCTCTCTTCTTTTCTTTCCAGATATTCTGCTGCGGATGCATGCATTAAGTGTGTTTATGTGTGGGCTTTGTCAGAGTATGCTAATATACATGAGCGCCTCTCGTATGAATTTGTATACGCGTCTGTGCACATGGAGTGTCTGTGAAGAATGATGCATGTCATGGTGCAAGCGAGAGGTTGTCTCTAGAGGAGCGGCGTTGCACTGAGAAGACCCTGGCCGTGCTTTGAACCCCCTCTCAGTGATGGTTGTCAAGACCCCGCCCTCATGGAGCACTTTGAGGCCTCCACACATATGGGCAAAGTCACACCATGGCAAGCTCTCCTCTCTTCCTGTTTCCGTCTCATCCTCTCCCCGCGTGTCGATAGCACAGATTAAATTTTTATGAGATGACGTGAGCTGCGACATCCTCGAACATCGACTCCTTTATCCATCCAGCTCATTGTTGTCGCTCGTGTGGGCTAAATCTTTCTGTTCTTGTTTTTTTTTTTTTTGAAGCTACTCGTGAGCTCAGTGTGATACCGATACTGGTGTTGAACTGAACCAAAGTGGTACTTGATTTATGATCAAGGATTTAAATGAGCAGAATGCCACTTCAGAACTGTCACACCTGCATGCAGGAAAAAAATCTGCGGGTGTGAAAGTGTGTTAAGTGTCGAGGAGCGTTTTAACGAGATAAGATCAGTTTTGATTCCACGTTAATGGGCAATGAGAGATATTTTGCAACTTTAAATGATTCACTGTGGTTTCTGCTAAAAAAAAATGAGAAAAAGCATCAAAAGACAGAGCAACCTTTTTATTAATAGGTCAAACCTGCTCAAACTTAACTGCTCTCGTCAGTAAATGGCAGTGACATTCCAGCTCCGGTTTCCACATCTCTCCAACTTGAATTTGAAGGTGTCCCTTTCCTTTCCCTTCTTCTTTCCTCCCTCTGTCTTTTTCCTTTTTTTTTTTTTTTGCCCCACCACCCAATGCTCCTTTAATCACCTGGCTTGCTCTCATTTCCATATTAAATAGGCTTTAATCATGAAAAGCAATCAGGCTTTTGCATATTCATACCTTCCCCTGTTCGCCGGCTTCCCTGTCTCGCTCCAGTGCCAAGCAGCCAGTAATCAGTAGGCAGGCGGCGTAATGCCATAGCCCCGACCCATCGCATGAAAACACACACACTGCGTGAGTTAGAAATAACTTCACATGCGACTTACGCATTATCTCTACTCCGAGAGAGTGAGAGATAGAGAGAAAGGGAGAGGGGTAGGGAGATAAAAAAAGAAAGATGGCGAGACTGATCCCTGATTTGAGCTGTGAATATTTGCACAGAGGCTCAAGGAAAAGTCAATTTGCATAATGACTTTGTAGTTTTGCATTAATCACATTTGCATATGAAAATGCGTTAATTACTCCTGATGATTTTTTATTTTTTTTTAAACTTACTTCATTTGATGTCCAAGCTCTGGGGTTGTGATTAGGGGTCACATGGTGGGAGCTGTGTAGATAGTGTGTGTACGTTGCCATCCGTGTGTGTGTGTGTGTGTTTATAAGTTTTAATGCTTGCAAGGGAATTCATCTTGTGTCTGCTGCTAGGCACGTGTGTGTACTTTCATTTTCTAATTTGTGCATTTGCTTGCGTTTCCAAGATTCTGTGAGTAGCAAATTTGTCCTTATTTCTCTGTGGGGGGAAAAAAAAAAAAAAAAGAGGCGCACACTCTCCATGATTTAAATACACAAGTTGTTTTGAATAAAGTAAAGCGACTCTTTTAGAGGCACAGACAGGTCTTGATGAATTTTATATTTGAAGCATTTATGCACCTTTTTCTTTTAAAAAGGTAGTAAAATATATGAGCACATCCAGTCCTTCCATGAAACATTTGTTTCTATTTTATGCATTTCTAAAAGAAAACAAAAATGTAATCACGTGTAATTGCATGCTCATTTGCACAATGCTGCAGGTAAATCCCTTCCTTTGCAAAGCGGTGAGAACTGCGCCTCCACAGCCACTTAAAGACAGATTGTCAGGACAGAATGTAAAATTTAAAAAGAAATTAAGAAAGAAATTCAGCTGCAGTACAATGTTTATCGAATCTTGTCCAACAAATCAATGTTTTGCTGTGTTTTATAAAATCTGCACATGTGCAATCACGGTGAACTTGTGGGAATATAAAAAAAAAAACCTGATTTCAGTTTGAAAATTAAGTCTTTTTTTTTTGCACCCTCCCCATTTCAATCTTTCAGTACGACTTTTTGGGTTTGCAAACCTGTGTGTGAGTGTGTGTGTGTGGGTGCTTGAGGAATTACAGTATACGTGTCCCTGCCTGTGTATGGGCCCCTAGAGTTGTTGGCCCATAACACCGTTGCCTCAGACAGGACCACCCCAGGGGCCGTCTGACTCTGCCTCTGTCTGTCTGTCTGCTCTGAGCAAGAAGGGTCAACCAGGTCTATAAGGGAGTTGCTGAAATGGCACCAGCTGCACATGCACACACACACACACACACTATCACATGTGCACGGGGGCACACGCGCCGATAAAGGCCGCACACATACAGAAAACATATGCACATGTAAGAATGCATAGAATGACTCTCATCTCCCATTAAGGCCTTGCATCTCCCACCAAACACACTCGCACACATGCACTTACACACGCAGCTTTAAGGCTCCCACATGAAGGCATCAAACACTCCACAGCTAGCTTTATGGCACTCATATGGCAGCAGATTTGATATTTTCCTACCACAGCGGGGGAATAAAACTCGCCACTAATTTGGACTGCGAGCGCCACCGCTAACTTTCAGCATGTGCTGACTGACTGTGTCTTCCAGATGTGTGGACTCTTTGCTCCTTAACAGCCTTGCTGAGGAGGCCATAGAAACCTCACACCCTGTCCCTGCTACGCATGGAGAGTGTTGATGGCGCTTTGGCGTCCCACACAAACATAATGCTTTGCGTGGAGCTTTGAGTGAAGCGCCGAGGGCCAGAACTTCACTGGTCTCACTGGTGAAGACCGTATACCCCGGTCTGGTGTCAGTGGGAATCCACCAGTGTGTTTATGTTCTCGGTGTAAATAGCTATAACTGAGGTATTTCCACTGCTGCACTGTAGTTACAGTACTTTGCTTCCCCTCTCGAGCTGTAACTTTCGACAACAGGTGTGCAGCACAGCGTGGCAATCTTTTTTTTTCTTTTTCTTTCCCATGAATCCACAGTAAAGTATACCTGCGTGTGCACACACATGAACAACCCTCTCCCCCACTCCCGCTCTTCAAAATGTGTGTGCTCAGCTATTGTCCAGACTTGGAGACACTGGTTCATATCGGTCTTTTCAGGAGTTAATAGGAGGATTTTCAGACCCGGACGTGTGCACTCTCATTTTTCCGCTGAGAGATGCTTGGTGTTTGCTTTTGGGAATAAATGGGCTGCTGTTTGTAAAAAGAGAGAGGAGATGGGGCTTGTCAGACAGTTAGACTGGGGTAATCCTACGTGCAACACTCTTGTTTTCTCTGCTCTTATCTTATTAGCGCCTCGCTCTGATTTGGGGCTGGATTGTGGGAGAAGAAAATGAGGAGACACTGTGCTTTTTTCCTTTTTACTAGCTGCTTCAATACAACAGAAGCTCTTAAACCCCCCGCCCCCCCAGCTTTATTTCATCCACAAATTTGCTGTGAGCAATTACACATAACGCAGACAAACAGGTGAAAAAATTCATCAGCTTTTATGTTGGTTTGTCACTTAGATATCAATCAGAGATGTGTACAAACAACTTTTTTTATAAGCTTCACAATACGTACGACCTTAGTTTAGGCACTAAGGTCTTTTTTTTAAATGTACATGTAGTGACACGTTTGCCCAGATTTACATTTTTTTACTGGATCTTTCAAATGAGAAATGGAAATTATGAAATTCAGTGCTCATTAAAAGGAAAAGAGAAATAATTACCGTATTTTCTGGACTATAAGCCGCACCTGCATATAAGCCGCATCCACTCTATTTAAAAAAATAATAATAAAAAAAAGATATACAAGCCGCATCTGCTCTATTTAAAAAAAAAAAAAGATATGCAAGTTGCAGATATTTATGTTGTTAGATTAGATATTTACTACATGTACAGAATGATTTTAAACTGTAAATGATGTACATGTTTGTACCTAAATAGATCCTTTCCTAACAGTGACTTTTAACACGGCAGCAACTTTGCTGATTAAAACGGGACAGAACCAAGAGAAAATAACCAGTATTTATTTATCTATTGTTTGAAATCTGCTTCTACCTACTTCTATCTGCTAAAGAAGAAGTAGCGTATTCTTCTTTGCATTTATTTTGTCTTAATTTTGATTCTAATTCCGGTTAGAGCGCCCCGAGCGGTGGAAGAAAAATCCACAGAATCCACCATTGTATAAGCCGCACGGTCCAAAACCTATGAAAAAAGTAGCGGCTTATAGTCCAGAAAATACGGTATATAAAAAAAAAGATATCCTTTTAATGAACAGCCATCACTATGTTTTAATCTGATATTGGATCAGCCCTTATTTTCACACTGCCTCGTGAAAGCTGCGGTGCCACGAGCTCTAATAGGGCCGCTCCGGTCTGTTTATTATACAAAAGAGGGCTTGCGATGTCATGTCCATAGATGGCATCGCACCCAGAGGAGTTCTGCTCAAGTTTAAGGGTCTACACTCTCCCCTTTATGCTGGCGTAATTCATACTTTTTCCAGAAAGCCCTCTTCTCTTCTCTTCTCTTCTCCGTGCCGGTCTATCCCAGAGCAGAGCAGAGCACGCCAAAATGAAATAAAGCCTGAGATGTTATCGGGGGGTGATTGGTGCCAGCGGAGCTTGTCTGGGCCTGTGGTCTGGCGGGGCAGCGCTAGCCTGCACCAGTGCCTGCACATGTGTGTGAGTGTGTTTATGTGTGTGTGTGTGTGTGTGTCCTAGAGGCCCTGGATAGATGAAAGCTTGCTTTAACCATAAGCTATGCAGGAGCCGTGCCAGGAGCAGGAAATGTATCAGCGTGATAACAGCCAGAGACGGCGAGAGAAGGAGAAGGAGAAGGAGAGAAAAAGAAAGAAAGAAAGGAGAGGGAGACAGAAGAAGAGACAGAGGTATAGAGGCCACTGGGGGAGAGGCCCGGGGCCAAACTCAGCCCCATCGTGTCACTTCGTAAATATGTGTCGGCTGTCGAGGGTTGAATTTATGTTCCTGCCTGTGTGTGAATGGCAGAAAACCGGGGCTGCGTGTTGGAGACGGCAGAGAGAAGACAGTTTGACACACCTGGGTATGTTTCAGGACACACAGGAGAGAGAACAGAATTCCCCTGAAGACATGACCGTTAACATTAATAACGTTGTGCTGCTGGCGTGCGCTGGAATGCAACAAGACCTCATAAACATGAACGATACATAAATACAACATTTAAAAAAAGATATATATACCGAGATGAATGCTATTTAACGTCAGCGCTCAAAGTTTTATTTCCCTCAGTCATTTATTTAGTGGATTAAAGGAGACAAGGAAGGTTAATAGAAAACTCTGGCGTATTACGGTGTGAAAGTCTGACTTTGAGCTTTACATCATATTAAAATGATTCTTTTTTTCTTCTTCCGTTTTTATGTGGAAGCGTACTCAACACTCACTTCAGCTTTTTCTGAGCTCATCTCCCTCCAAGGTGCAGCCAGCCGCCGGTCATCTTGTTCAACAAAGTGAATACTTGTGAAATGTACTTGTCATTTTTGATTTTATGACCCCCCTCCTCCTTTTTTTTTTTTTTCTTTCTCAAATTTAGCAACCTAAAGGGCTGTTTTATGCAATCTAAGTTCAAAATCCTTCTCTTTCTATCTTTCTCCTTCCAACTGCTGCTTTGGTAAGGTTTAGACAACAACCAGTCTGATAGATGCAGACATTTACAACCACGTGGTTTTGGAATTGAAAGACAAATTCTTGGTTAGCTTTAGGAAAACATCATGGCTTGGCTCAGACTCCCTCACAACAAAACCCACATTTAAGGAACCCTGAATTTAAATGCACTACTTTGAAAGCTGTTTTTTTTTTTTTTTTTTGGGGGGGGGGCATTAAAAAGACAACACATTCATATTAACCTGCAGGAATTAAGTGGCCACACCTTGGCTTCAAGGGTTAAATGTAAATGTTTGTTTTTTTAAATACATTTATGGAATTACTCTGTGTCTCTTTGTATTGATTATTCTATTACTTAATACATATAGAATAACTACAAATGTAAATCAGAACAACATGATTGATTTCACTAGTTATTATACACTGCAAAAACTCAAAATCTTAACAAGAATATTTGTCTTATTTCTAGTTAAAATGTCTAATTTTTAGTAAAAAAAAATCTCATTACATTTAAGAAAAGACTCAAAAACAACCATTTTCACCTGTTTCAAGTAGATTTTCACTTAAAATAAGTAGAAAAATCTGCCAATGGAACAAGATCGTTTTGCTTGTAATGAGAAGATAAATCTTTCTACTTATTTCAAGTGAAAATTTACTTGAAACATGTGAAAATGGTCAAATAACAAGTTATTTTTCTGGTAATGACTCTTGTTTTAAGTGTAATGAGATTTTTTGACAAAAAATGAGACATTTTAACTAGAAATAAGACAAATATTCCTGGTAAGATTTTGAGTTTTTGCAGTGAGTGAGACTGCATTTGAAAAAGTTCCAATTTTCTTGACCACACAGATAAGCTACATAGCAGACTTCTGTGATGAATATTTGCTGGACGTGTTGATTGATACTCTAGTTAAGTTCTGTGACTCGTAACCTAGCCATACCTTAGCTTCCACTGAATTGACGCCACTGAGCTGCACATCTGCACCTGCAAAACCCAACAAAAGTCTTCTCGTGTGACACACCTGCATCCTGCTCCCTCTCTGAACGGCCTCCACATCCCCCTCCTCCAGATTGAGCTGTTACAACCGAATCTGCTGCCCATTTTTATCTTTATCTTTGCTGCATCGATTTAGTTAGCGCTAATTAGATGACCTGCAAATTGGTGTCCGATGACATAATAGTGCTTGTCTTCTCTCGCGGGAATCCGACAGGCTCCGCTTGGAGTCTGTGTGCGAGGAGAGAGCAATATTTCCCCCCTCGTGCCCTTTGAGTGGACAGATTTAATTACCAGGGAAGAAAAAGTGTGGAACAACAGTGAATTAGATCACTATTGTTATCTCATCCTCACTCGAGTGGACTTTAGCAGCTCGCGTGAGGAAAGCGCGGAGCACATTTTAATGCAGTTTTGTACATATTTCTTCTTTCTTAGCTGGCATTTAGGTGGGACTCAGCTCATAAGCATTATTTCTACTCAGATAATATAAAACTGTCATAGACGGAGCATGAGGGGCATGCAGCAAAGTCAGAATGATCAAAAGGATGCAAAGACATACACACAGTCCACACGGTTCAATCCAATATAAATAAAATTACAAATATCATAAATAGAGGCACAAAAGAGCCATTGTATAAAATATACAATGATATGAAGGCACATTCTTGAAGGCATTTGGATTAGGACACATAGTTATCAAGGATTCAGATAAATACAAATTTTCTTAAATACATTTATTAGATTTTGTTCATACAAAAAATGAACGGATAAAGTAAAATAAATGGAGAATTATTTTTTTAACTGTGTCTTTACATGAATTTAGAAGTCAATATTTTACTGTGAGAGAGGCTTCGGTTTGTGTCTTTTGTTGCCGTCGTCTACGCAGGCACTTTGCTGTTATTTATTTTTGTCACCTGCTGCTTGAGTGAACACATTTTCTTCTTATATGTTTTGCCAGATATCATTGATTATTGGTGTTTTCTCCCCCTCTTGATTCATTCAGCATGATGCCTCTGATTCTGATATTTCTTTTTCTTCATCTTACGTTATCTGGTTTTCCTGCTGCTATGTCATGGTAAAATGGGTAGGAGATGGAACGAGAGATTAAAGTGGATGTAATTTTGCAGCAAATGGAAAGGCGACGATAAAGAAAAACAAAACTCAATTCCAGCTCCATTTCCATAGTGGCTGCAATTCCATTTTTCCTGCTTTTTTTTTTTTTTTTTTTTCCTTTTCCACGCTAACTTTTCTCTCCTTTTGGGTATTCTCCACTCCCTGCCTTTACTTCTTTAGTCCTCTCCTCCATCTTATCCCTTTTGTCTTTCAACCGCGAGGACGTTTGAGTCTTGTCCGTTTGTCTGGGTCGCAGGATAGGCAGCAGATCCCAAAATGGACAGATGTGTGCACGCGCGCACGCACGCGCGCGTGCACGCACACGTGCTGGGAGCTGATGGAGATGAGTAAGGCTTAGAAAAATGCCACAGAGTGCTTAGCTAATGCACTTTATGAAGCTCCCTTTTTTCTTTTTTCGTTTGCTCCCCTTTTTTCCTGTTGCTCCCTCTTTCTCCCTGTTTGTCCTCGAACCCGAGCCAAAAGTCGTAGCTCTTTTACTGACAGAAAGATCTTGCCAGTTATTCCCCCCCCCCCTTTGCTGAGACAGCTTGCCTAATGGCGGTAACGTTCGCCTTCAGTCGCACCGCAGGAGATCATCTTCTGCTCATGCACTGTCATGAAATTGAACCTCGTTTCAGTGTTTGTTGGCGACACCCAATCCCTTTTATTGTTCACTTGACCCACATCCCAGGAGGCACGGGGGTCAGGGACCAGGGTGGAGCAGATACCTTGCACAGGTGACTGGTGTGTGTTCATGGGAGCAAAGGGCGATGGGCTGGAGAGATAGACGGAGGACAAGGCCGAGGGTTACGCAAAAGAAAATGGGGCTGGAGTTAATGTCTTGTGCATGGCTTTCAATCTTAGACACTTTGCAGCAAACGCTTTAAGGAACACTGTTTCTTTAAATCCTCTCTCAGCCTGTCAGGCATTTCAGCTGGTCATATTGGCTGCAGACACACACGCAAACACACACACAGATGTACATGGTTAGCAGGCCAAAGCTGGTTTGAGTTAGCATGGAGCCAGTCACACTGTGTGAGAGCCTTACCCCCTGCCTGCTACTGCCACCCTCCGCAGTCTCTCTTCTTTTTTTCTTGCTCTCCATCTCCCTCTTTTTTTTTTTTTTTCTTTTACTACATATTTGCGACAGTCATCCCTTGCTTGCCAGGAGCTATACTGTCCAAGCTACACACACATCTCCACATGCACGCACGCAGGGCTGAACTGCGTGGCCCTGTGTCTTCCTGATTAGCCCCTTTCATGACAAACAAGCCATCAGAGCGTAGGGGATGAATCGGGGAGTTGAGGAGGAGGAGGACCGGAGCAGAGGTGCGAGGGGAGGGAGGAGGGCGAGGTGAGGAGGCTGGGACCCCTGGGGACCCCTAGATCACAGCCATGCTAATGAGGATCTGCTTCACCAGCAGAGGAGGTGTCAGCTAACCCCTGACAGGTGCAAATGCACGCACTCTCCCAAGGCTTCGCGCTGCCTGGCGTGCGTGCGTGCACACGGAGGATATGCGTGCGTGCGTGCTCGGAGGGTGGAGGAGGGGCCACACGGGCAGGTTTATGTCCCGGTGGCCTAACCTGCAGGCGGCTTTGTTCTGTATGCAAATCTGCAGCGGTGGCGTTTGTTCGCCCTTGATGGAATGTTTCGTCGAACACGAAACCTCAGGAATGCTGCAGCGTGACACCTATACCGGCAAGTCGTCTCGCCTTTAACGACCAAAAAACCTGAACCGGCCTTTTTTCTCTGCTTCTAAATTGAAGCAACATGAGCCCTCCTCAAATCTGATCTGATGGATAGCAAAACATTTCTCTCTCGTACACAGTGGTGGACAGTAACGGAGTAAATTTACTTGAGTACTGTACTTAAGTACATATCCAGAGGATTTGTTCTTTACTTGAGTATTAGATTTCTTTGGTACTTATTACTCTTACTTGAATACATTTCCAAGACAAATATTTTTACTTTTACTCGAGTAAATTTCTAGGAAGGCTGAAAAGTACTCGTTACTTTCAGGTCTGCTCTTTTTTCTTCTTCCCTAAAATCCTATTGGACACAAGCTGTTTTTGTCAAAGGAGGAGACCTATCACAGTGCACGCTCTCCACTGGGATGTACGTAAAGCGGAAATACGTCAAGCCTTGTTACAACCAAAAACGTAATAACGGCCAATAACGTAATAACTGCCAATAATGTAATAATTATGGCCATTTCAAATGTAATAAAGCCAATAGTGTAATAATGTGCCAATAATGTAATAAAACTTTTGAGTCAATAATGTAATAACTTTTTGCCGATAATGTAATAATTTTGTAATAATTTTTTAATACCAGGTCAATAACGTAATAACCAGCCAATAATGTAATGCCTTATTACATTATCGGCAAAAAGATATTACGTTATTGGCTCAAAAGTTTTATTACATTATTGGCACATTATTACACTATTGGCCTTATTACATTTGAAATGGCCAAAATTATTACGTTATTGGCCATTATTACGTTTTTGGTTGTAACAAGCCTCCTCAAAACGACACCGCCAAAGTAGCCTGCGTTTGTCAAGACAGAGCCGCAACAACGGCTACGCCTGCGTCAGGAGAATAAAGACAATCCGCTGAGTCGTCTGAGTCGGATAATGAGCCGGACTCGGAGCAGGAACTTTCACAAAATCCGAAAAAATATAGTAATTTACTGATGTGGAAAATAAGAAATTTACTCTTACTCTTACTCTTACTTAAAGTAAATTTAAAAGCATTTACTTTTGGATACTTAAGTACCTTTAAAAGCAAGTACTTTTCTACTCTTGTTGTATGTTGCTACAATGTTTTTATTATCTTGTTTTGATTGTTTTTTTTTATTTTTATTTTTTTTATTTTTATTTATATATTTTTTTTATTATGTTTGCATAATGTTATGTTCGCATGTGTTAGCTAGTCATATTTAAGGAGAGGGGGTGAGAGTTTATAAGTTTTACTTCTTCTCACTCCCTTTCGAATATGTACTTTGTTATGTCTCATGTTAAGACGATTGTCTTATTTTCTTTCTTTTTTTATGATTCATATTCGAAATAAACACTACTACTACTACTACTACTACTACTACTACTACTACTACTACTCTTACTCGAGTAATATTTTGACTGAGCTACTTTTACTTGTAACGGAGTAAATTTTGACCAGTAGTATTTGTACTCTTACTCAAGTACTGGGGTCGAGTACTCTGTCCACCTCTGCTCGTACATTCATAACCCTTCAGTGCCCACTGAATGTGGACTAATGTTCGGCTACAATTTTCAATTATGTTTCTTTTTTTTTAATTCCTGAGAGCTTTGTGAGAGTTAATTTGGCTTTAGTGAACAGTCATTATGGTCCGTTCACCGGCTCACTCACTGTCAGCGGAGAAGCTCCTGTTTCTTGTTGAAGACTGAGCCCGTGGAGTTCTTCTTCTCTGGTCTCATTTTAAGTTCTTGATGGTTTTTTATACATCTGATAAAGGCTCCAAAGTGCGTTGTAAATGCAGGGGGACCTCATGCTTTGAAATATAATTCAGACTTAAGCTGGAGGCTGAGAGGATGGCATGTATGAATTAAACACAAATCCACATGTCTCCCACCGTACTCTTGGCGTCTACGTCAGCCCTACCAGGCTCACACCGCTCTGGACATATGCAAACAGTCAATACCATGGCTCCCTTTCATTCACTGGCATTTTGTTTGTACTTTTAAGGCAAAATAATGGCTATAAAAGGCAATCTGGAAGGAATAAAATTTGATGTAAAGCTCAGATCTCAGACCCTGAAGACTGGGTTAATTGGCCCAGTGGTTTAGTTAGAAAAAAAAAAGAAACAACACAGCAGAGAGGGAGAGCATTATTACTGGCCTACCTCAGCCCCACGCATGTGCCAAGGCTTTAATAACTTCCTCCAGGCCTCCTGGCCCTTAGCCCTTGTTTCGCTGCATGCGCAGGACAAATAGCTGCCCTCCCGAGCCGGTCTCAGATCTCTGCTGTGTTCTGTTGTTCAACGTGAAAGTCTGCCAGACTGAACACCTGGGCCGAAGAAATAGCCCACAGTCCATTTCTGGGGGGACGTTGGGGGGACGTGGTGAATTTTGTTACCATAAAAAACATTTACGTATCGCTGGCAAAATGACAAAAAGCAGCAAAATCAGTGTACCGTTTTACCGAATCCTGCTGTGACTCCATTTCATTTATGTCTCATCTCAGCCTCATTTGCGCACACGCAAGGACCGTGTGCGTGCGCCATGGTGCGCCGGAGTAAATTGGGTGATTAGGTCCAGCGTCGGTGACTGCTCGGAGAGACGAGAACGCAGCTATTCTAACTGGTAGTTGACCCCGGCGGTCAGCGGAGGAAGGGTCCCTGACTGCGTGTCAGACGGACGACTGTAATTATTGCAAACTGCGGCGCGTCATGGCCCACAATCATCTTTAAGGAAGGCTTTTATTGGCTGGAGAGCTGAGCAGTGACACTCTCTCAGCATGAAAGCAAGTCTGCGAGCCACCCTGAGCAAGATCTCTTTATCCATCATCTCCTTTTTCTTCCCCTCTCTTGTTTTTTCTCACCTCCCCTTCTTGCTTGCTTGCTTGTTTGGAAAGTTGATGAAATTTGTCTTTGGCCGTCATTAGGCAGCAACCATAAGCCGCCACTCTATTAGCTGCTACGCTTCCTTTAACAGCATATGGCACACCCGCGTAAGATATGACAAGATGCAAATGTGTTGCTGTAATGGTCGGGTAGGGGGGGGTTGGAAGGTTGGATGGTTGGCGGCATTTGATTGGGTTGCTTTTTTACGGATGGCCTTAAGCAGGGATTTAAACAAAAACAAAAAAAGAAGGAAGAAATGTAGATAAGATGGTAAATAAATACACTTTTGGAAAATCAAGTTAGATCATGAATCCTTCTTCAGGTCTCACGACTTTATTTAATATTGATCCTTGTGTGTTGCTGAGATTATGTAGCTCCCAAATCTATAGAGCTGCCTTCGTCCCCTGGGGGGCATGTAAATATGTGTGTGTGTGTGTGTCACTGTGTGTGTGTGTGCAGGCCTGGCCCTTAATGTCCCTCCACCTCTCTTCTTACCCCTCTCCTCCCCTTCTCCCGTCCCCTCTCTGGCTCTCTTCTCCCCGTCCAAGCTGTTAAGCTGTCCAGCTCTCTGCTGCCAAGCGGCCGTGTGAAGCTCAGCCAAACTAAACACGGGCAGGCAGCCCGCCACTCGCCCCACGCATCCACACAAACACATGCGTACAAGCGCAAAAAACACATCCACATACATGTTCGCAACGCGCACGGACGGACGCACCGATCGGGCTCTCCAAAGCAGGAGAGTCACGTCCCCAACCCACACGAGTAGCGAAAGTGACGGCTACACCAGATCAACTGCTAATAGCAGAGAAAAAACCCGACAGAATCAGTAAATGAGCCCCTCATTAACTTTTTCTGACCCTCTCTCCCCAGAGGAAAGCCAAACCAATCACACTGCCAAAGCAACTTCCTGTACTAGACACTGATCCAACATCAGCTTTCGCTCATCTCCTCTCCCCGTTACAAGTGTGTGCGTGTGTGTGTGTGAACTTGTGAGTGAAAGGATGTGTGCATCCTGAAAAGAGACTATTCCTGAGCGTGTATCAGTGTCTGCATGTGTGTTTTACATTCCATAACAAAGGCTGGCTTGGGGGCAGTCAGCCATCTTAAGGACTCTCTTTCTTGATCACATAAAACTTTTGGGCCAAGCTTAACTTCCCCATCTTAGAGTTGCCCCTCCGGGCATCAAGCTCTGGGACGGCCGAGCCCACTTGATTCCTCTTGCGGTAGCCGCTGATGATAAAGTAGATGCAGATGCCTAGCGAGCAAACACAAGACCGAATGGAAATGCCTCTCCGGGGCAGGCCTGTGTTGAATTAGATGAATCTCCACCAAGGCTCCTTTTACGAGTCTCAAACAGGCCGACAGAGCCATGCTTTAGTGACTGATAGATTCATTTGGCATTATTAAGTCACACCATTTAAAGGGGTAATTTGTCAGTAAGTGACACACAGCTATATGTGTGCACGAGTGTGAAGGCACAACAGATCCCTTTACTGTGCTCATTACTCCAACAGTGACGTAGAGCTTCATTTGATGTGGATGCTCTTTTAAAAACCAGAAGTTTTTATTGTTTGCCCGTCGTCCATATCGCGTCTCACGTGTCGGCTTTTCAGCAACATCTTACTTTTTCCACCTCTCCCTCCAATATTTTCCTTTTTTTAACCCATTTCAGTCCCCCCTGACGGCGCGTGGTAATGACAGAGCAGACGAGATTGATTTGTATATTAAAACCAAGCTGAGAATTTATAATTTGCATAATGTGTCACGGCCTTAGGGCGATACCTGCCACCTACATTAGCCTGCAGACACACACGCCCTGTCTTATGAAGCCTCATAACGCATACACAAGCAGAAAGCCATTATAATCCAGGATTTAAGGACAATGCATCTTTCCAAACATAACTTCACACAAGTTCATACAATGCAGACGTTGCTTTTATTACTGAGTGAAAAATGTCATTTGAACTCGAATGTGGGTTTTAAAAGGATTATTTTTCTCTCAACCCGCAGATAAAGATGAGCCATCCAGCTACATCTGTACTACTTGTAAGCAGACCTTCAACAGCGCCTGGTTCCTGCTTCAGCATGCCCAGCACATTCACGGCATCCGCATCTACCTTGACAACCATCTCGCTAACTGTTCCCTGACTCCCCGGATGGCTCTGCCTCCCCCCCCTGGAGCCGATGCCTTGCCCCGCTCTCCTCTCCCCACTTTCCTCGGCGACGCCAACAACCCGTTCCACCTCCTCCGCATGGCTGCGCCCTTGCTCAGGGAACACCCCCCTCCCCCGGGGTACATGGAGACCCGGATTCCTGCAACGCCGCCCTTCGTGAGCCCTCCGCCTCCCCCGAGGCCGCCTCTAGAGCGGCTGGGCCCGGAGGAGATGGGGCTCCTTTCACAGCACCCCAGTGCTTTTGAGAGGGTTATGCGAATGACCCCCATGGAGCCTCCGTCCATGGACTTCTCCCGTCGGCTGAGGGAGCTGGCGGGCAACACCACCAACAACGGTGGGCCGACACCTCCTCTCTCCCCCAACCGTGTGCCGCCCATGCACCGCCTGCTGAGTCCCACGCTTTTCCAACCCGGCGCCAAGCCCCCGGCGTTTCTCTCCTTCGCATCGCAGCCGCCCACCTCTCAGGGAGGCCACGGCTCCTCCAGCCCGCCAGACGGACAGGGCCAGAACCAGGCCCCGGGGAAATCCAAATCCTGCGAGTTCTGTGGCAAGATCTTCAAGTTTCAGAGCAACTTGATCGTCCACAGACGCAGTCACACCGGAGAGCGGCCGTACAAGTGCCATCTGTGTGATCATGCCTGTTCCCAGGCCAGCAAGCTCAAAAGGCACATGAAAACACATATGCACAACAAGTCTGGCACCATGACCGACTCCCCGGGACAGGGAAGTCGAGGAGAGGGAGGAGATGGCGAAGACAAAAACAGGGAGGGAGAACCAAGGGGGATGGGGATGGAAAATGAGGAGGAAGAGGAGGAAGAGGAGGAAGAGGAAGAAGAGGAAGAGGAGGAAGAAGAAGAGCTGAGGAATGGAAGTCGGCCAGATTCCAACTTAAGTGAGGACTCCCAGGAATTCCGCCCGAACAGGGAAAATGGGCCGAGAGAGTCTCCTGGAGATAAACCCCTGGGCGGGGACAGAGTCAACGACGGCGGCGGAGTACCCTTCATGCACCCGTACAACCACATGGACAATCATCTCAGACTTAACCCTAACAAGAGGGGCATGGAGAGACAACCTAACGGGAATGGCGGAGAGAGGGATGAAGCAGAAAGAGAGAATGAAAGGGAACCAGACAGGGAACGGCAGGAGCAGGTGGACATGAGGCCTCAGATGAACGGCAGGATCAGCATATCTGAAGTGGAGTCCTTTCCCGGGCTCTTCCAGCGCCGGCCCACACCCATAACCAGCCCAAGCCCTTCCAACAACAAGAGGATCAAGATAGAGAAGGAACAGCTGGAAATTCCCCCAACCATCCCGTTAATCTCCCCGGAAAACGTCTACTCTCAACTCCTGGCCGGCTACGCTGCTTCACGGCATTTCATCAGAGAACCTTTCCTGGGATTCACAGATTCCCGCCAGTCGCCGTTCGCCACCTCCTCCGAGCACTCATCCTCAGAGACGGGAAGCCTTCGCTTCTCCACCCCGCCCGGGGAGCTGATGGAAGTGGGCAGTGCCTCAGGGCGCAGCGGTAGCAGCACCCCTCACCTCATGCGGGGACCTGGACCCGGCAGGCCCCCCAGCTCCAAAGATAGGAGGAACGACACCTGTGAGTACTGCGGAAAGGTGTTCAAGAACTGCAGCAACCTGACAGTCCACCGACGCAGCCACACGGGGGAACGGCCATACAAGTGTGAACTGTGCAGCTACGCCTGCGCCCAGAGCTCCAAGCTGACGCGCCACATGAAGACCCACGGCCAGTTTGGGAAAGAGGTTTATCGCTGCGACATCTGCCACATGCCCTTCAGTGTCTACAGCACGCTGGAGAAACACATGAAGAAGTGGCATGGTGAACACTTGATGGCCAGTGAGGTCAAATTGGAGCAAGCGGACAGAGGTTAAGCCAGCAACCATTAGTTATACAGCAAACAGTGTACACAGACATCCTCTCCCACACAAAGAAAAACACAGATACATGCAGACACAAAATCCTTATAACCACGTCTTCAGCAATGGGGCTTGGTTGGATTATTTCCTCTTTTAAAACAAACAAAAAAAAAACAAAAAAAATTTAATCGATTGATGTTCATATTTTTTTTTTTTTCTTGTCACATAAACTGCCGCCTGAGAATATAAACAAACAAAAACTTTAATGAGAACTTGCCCGGAATGCCCATCCTGGTCTTTCTTGGCAAACTGTCGGAGGATTTTATCAGTTAGGAATCCATGGAGCCTTTCTACTGTGCAATAATTTCTGTATTTATTGGATTTTTGTAATGATATTTGGCATGTGCAGGTAAATCTTTGTGGGATTTCATATGGAGTTAGTTTTGAAATGTGCTAAAACAACTTTTTTTTTTTTTTTCTAAAGTGCGCTAACTGAAAAGTCACCCCTTAATACAAATTTTCTTTTGTTTCCTTTAAAAAAAAGCTTATTAACCTGTGAGAATAAAATTTGTGCAAAAAGCGATCAGCTTTTAAAAATAGAAATAATTGTTTTCTATATTACCTGCAGCAGCGGATTACAATCCATTCTCTCATACAGGCACGAAGCACTGAATGTCATCCTGACAATAAAACACAATACAGTACTGGATTTTAAAAATCCAACATTATCTTAGAGACCCGTTAATTTGCTAATAATTTATTCAGGGAACTTTGTCCTCTTAAAAATTGGCGATTTCTGAATAATTTCAAAATGCAGTGACTGTATTGCTGTCCTTGCCTCGGCGGGGACATAAATAAAGGTTGCACTTAACTGAGATACCCTTAACTGATGCTTGGTACATTCCCAATGTAGGATTAAACCATCATATTTAATGTGTTGAATAAATTAAGACTACTTGTGATTAATGTGAGAAGGAGAACAGTCCTGTTTATGGTTTGTAAATATGTTCTTTCTTTTTTTTATATGTTAAAGTAGCCCTGACTGTACATGAAAGATGGCCTAAAAATCTAAACGACCAGACGACCAGCTGCTTGCATCATACACAGTATATGCTACATTTAACTACCATACCTTATTTTTTTTGTCAAGCACATTCGAATACCTCCCTCACAAACCCATCCCATGTGTTCTCACACGATGGCAATTGGTTAAACAAAGCCATTTCAACAGTTGTAACACTCTCTAAATCATTCTCCATCTCTCCGTTTTTGTATGGTGCGGCAACTGCCTGCAACCCAGGTTGACTTCCTGTGTCCCCCGAAGACCCGCAAAATGGTTTCAAATGAAATTCATATCGATACGTGTCAGCGTGTGTTCTTCTCCTTTCGACAGCGTGCTATAAGCCTCCCTCCGATGGCGTCTTTTCACAGTTCACCAGCTCAGATTCATGCATTAGAGCAGCTTTTAAAAGGAAGCCTGTTCATTCGCCGCACACAATGATATGGCTTTAACTCCCAGTAACAGATTTTTGAGACAGTGTGCATGTACGTGTCTTTTGGGGATTACGCTTTTTATTTTCTGCATCGTTCATCCCGAAATGAATCTAGTATAACGAAAAAAAAAAAAAAAGGCATATGAGTTATGATAATTTTGAGCACAGCTGCACTAGGGGGTGGCCGACGACCTTGAGCAGGGGCTATTCTTATAGCACAAATGAAAGATCGGAGCTGAGAAATGAAGACGTGTGAGAAAGAAATGGAGGGAGAGAGAGCAAGACCTTGACCAGGGAGAATAGTCATTCAAATGAAATTGGAAGCATATGAAACGTGTATTTTTTTTTCTCTCTTCTCTTTTTTTTTGTACCCAAATGCACATCTACAGGCCACATCTTATAACAAACCATCAGATTGAGACAGTGAGTGTGAGAGGGAGGGAAACAGCTAAGCCACATAAAAGGAGAATGAGACTATATCTTTCATTTCGGCACTGCAATCCTCGGCCATCAAAATCATCATCACTTGAAAGTTTCGACCTGCCATTTTGGCCTATTGTCAAGTTTGATCTGTCCCACTTTGCTTTGATAGAAGAAAAAAAAAAATGTTGCGCTTTAAATGCAACCCCCCACCCCACCCAAAACCCCCAGTGTTTACAAAAGGAAATGCTGAGGTCACAAGAGCTCTCCATAAGCTATAGTAGTTTGGTATATTTTAGTGAATTAACACAAAAGGCGAGGACTTGCAGAGGAGCTACTCTGAGCGTGCTTCCACATGTCGATGCATGAGTGCAAAAATCAAGGTGCTGTTTTAAACGCACTGTGTATTCATTCCCCGCTCAGAACGAGGCCCCAACGAGCCATACAGACACTCCGAGCGGTGGATAGTGGAAAATTCACAGAGACCCAAATCACACATGGACATTCAGTCTTACGATATGTTTACAGTGTTGAAGTATGCCATTAATGAAATACTATGTGTTAGTGTTTAAAATGATGATAAAAGTATTGTTTTCGCCAATGTTCTTTCAAATTATTTGAATGCCATAGCAGTTTTTGTATGATTATCCTGGTGGAGGGGTTTTATCTACATAAATATGTTTCAGTATGATTGCTTGTTCACTGTAAGGACTTTTTTTTTTTTTTTTTCAAATGTATTATTGCAGAATCATGGCACATTTTTTTTTTTTTTTTTTCTTTTTTTTAATCTTTTCCAACATCATTGGTGCCATTACTGAGCTGTGGTCTCTTTATTTCTTTCGAGCTTTAGTTTCTTTAGATTTTTTATTTTTTTTAAAGAAATCCTCTTTTGGTTTGGTGAAGCTTATCCATCGTGGATGTAAAACAAAGTGATGAAAAAAGAGGAACATAAATCTAAAGAGATAACTTTCGGCAGGGGAATACAGTAGAGTTTCTTTTTCTTTCCTTTTTGCCTAAACACTTTTACAAGACATTCATGGCCACTGTGTTTTTTCCGTTTGTTTTTCGTTTCTCATGGTTGGTTGAAGGTCTTGTGATGGCACTTACAACTGTAATGTTGGATGCATTTTCATATTTGCTTTTCACGACTTTCACTTACTCCCTTTGTACAAAATAGTTTCATCGTTCTTTTTTTTTTGTTTGTTTTTTGGAGGGGGGGGTTGCATCATTGTGAAAAAAAAAGTGATTTCAGAACAGTACACATCTGCTGTTTTGAAAATATATGTATTTTTGTAAAGTGTTGAAAAATCAATACAAGAAAGCCAACACTTCAATAAATGTGGAAATTGCTCTATGATTGAACGATCATTTTATTCTAATTATTTTTCTTCTGCCCTCATATCAAACTTGCATCACGACTTTAGTAAAAATGAAGTATGACTGCACACTAGACAACTTCAGGCCTGATTTTAACTTGATTTAAATCCACCAATGATCTTAAGGGTGCAGATTAATTTGGTTGCACAACTCGGTTCAAATAATCCATACGTTTGTGTTGTCAGATTATCACAACATCAGAGCGAGTAGACCAGGAATGGTCACCGATAATGGCTAAAAATCCAGATGTTTTCCTTTAAATTTAAACATAACAGGGTCTCATTTTGTGTTCTGCTAAAGTCACATTTTAGCACATGAGTTTAATGTGAGGCTAAATCGTCTTGTGTGAGCATGAAGAGGATTATGCTATTAAGAATCAGTTGATAAAATCATTATGACTTTGGTCCACTTATTTAAATCCTTAAATTACTTTGAAAATTGGTTAAAAAGCAGTTGTTACACATATTGGAGGACGTTATATTTATATCTCTCACACAGGTGGGTGATATTTTAATTGATCTTAAAACTCTGGAGGGATGGAGCACTGTGGCCTTCCCAAAGATATTCTCTCATTTTGTGTTTTGATGAGCGGTGGAAAGCCCAAAAATGATTTGTCATTTCAAAAATCTCTCACATATGCTGCGGAGAGTTGAGGCCTGTGGAGACCCAGGATTTTCAAATTCAGCTTTGGCTGAGATACATAGACTCTTCTTAAGATCAAAAGTACAGGATTCATCACATTATTTCAACATCCCTTGTCTACAGCAATAAGCCAAATCCCAGTGGCGACCTGCGTCAAAATGATGCTGGCCCTTTAAATCCTGCCAAAAAAAAAAAGCATTGCCCTGCTAACATCTGGACTCTGGCAATACCTCACAAAGTTCTCACATGGTATCTGGCACGATTTATTTATTTTTTTTTTTAAATAAAAGCATATCTCCCAAAAAACAGGGTTTCTATATTTTTGCTTGGAAAAGTTTCTATGAAAAATCCACACGATAACTATGATAAGAGGCGATCACATTTTGTAAAACCTTCCAAGAGCAGCTGCTGGACTCAGAACAGGAAATAATTTACTCTAATGATTCCATACAGCTACTTCAACTAAAGTAACTTGATTATTTTATGATAGTCATATAAATTGTAATTCATATAAATAAATAAGTGGACAGGAAAGTGAGTGTGAACAGCATAGGTGAGGAGTCTGTGGCAGTATCTTTCTTTCTTGTGACTTTTCCTTTATTTTTTCTTTGAATTACCAGCCGCGGTGATGAAGATATACAGCTACTCACGTTATCAGAGTATTTTTTGAGGTTTTTGTTTTTATATCAGTACTGCAGAACATGTCACGGCTTATCATAACTGTGTTTATATTTGTCCTGCAGCGAAACTTTCTTTAGAATTTTTCTTTAACCTCATGACGACTTATGACAAAGTTAAAGAAAAGCACTTTGGAAAAAAAATTAAAACAATATGGGATCAATTTGTTTATCTAAGTTTGTTTTCACACGATGTATAGAAATAGAATCAGAATCAGGATCAGAAAAGGGGTTTATTGCCAAGTTTGTTAACACACACAAGGAATTTGTTGTGGTGATTGGTGCAATACAATAAAAATTTAAATATAAAAACAAACAAATATATAGAGATAAAATAAGAGAATAAAATAAAATGTATAAACAGAAATAAACAGAAATGTACAATATGAGGCTTTAAAGTGGGTAAATAGGTAAGGTAAAATGCTTTCCAAAGAGATTCAGGGCTAAACGCATTAAAGATGAGCACACACACACGCACACACACGCACACGCACACACACACACACACACACACACACACACACACACACACACACACACACACACACACACACACACACAAAAAGCATTTTCCCACAGGTATAAAGAAGGAATCTGAACTAAGAATATCCACAACTCACGTCTCACTTTTCACACCATTCACACGCAACTTTTTAAAGCAACTTAAGTCTGCTAAGGTGACGTGGAAATGGTTAAAAAAAGCAACATAATTGCAAAAGAAACATCCTGAAATGACCTGTAAAAGGACAATAGATCTCCCTCCTCCGAATGAATGAATAAAGTAAAAGTGTTGTCATCCCTGCCTGGGATGGGACTTGTTATCCGGCAAACTAAGTTGTCTGCGTTGGCAGACGGACACCATGTGAAACAAAATGCAGCTTCTTTACACGATAAACGCAGCTCACACAAATCCTGTGATCAATCACAGCATTTTTCAATCCAGTGGTGTCACTATTACTGTGGTAGCTATTTGTAGCCCCTCAGGTGGTCTTACTTATATTCCCCTGTGACTAATTTATATGTCCTAGTACCTGGTATACTGCACATATTGCTAGTTCATATCAGTATTTTAAGCTAAAATACTCATTAGTGAGCCTAGGTTGATAAAATATATTAAAAAACACACACAAAACAACACATCTTTTACAATTTTCTTATATCTTTAGCCATATAACTTGAGTGTAGTCTTGAAAAATAGCATTGCTTTGATTTTTCTTGACCGGTCTGCGAAAATAAACCACACAGATTTCCTCAGTAACAGGCATGTTTTTTGCTCATTAGTTGTTCAGGCGCATATCTTCTTCAAGTCAAAATATCCCTGATAATTAGAAAGACCCCTACCTATCATGTCCATGTTTATTACTAACTAGGGCAACCAGATCTCATAACAGCGGTCATATCGGCCTCTATATATACCACCATAAACCTGATTAGTACGATAATCCGCATCAAGAGGTCAGTTTCAGGTGAAGTTAATACAGAGGTTGTTTTAATCTGGCCGTGAGGACGCGTGGGTGGGACGCGGTACGTACGGTGTGGGACATATGTACCAGGGAGCGTTGGCGTGTCAGAGACAGTAGCAAGGACTCTTGCGTTGATGGATTTGTGGAACTGCCAGTCATTACAGATGACAGTGGCTTACATGACAGTCTTAACAAAATCCAGTTTGACATAATGGCTCAGCGGCGGTCACGGTAATAGCCAGAAAAGAGGCCGGGGGAAACAACCAGAGGTGTCAAAAGTATTCACATTCATTACTCAGGTAGAAGTATAGATACTAGAGTTTAAAAATACTCCTGTAAAAGTTGAAGTATCAACTCAAGTTTTTTACTCAAGTAAAAGTATAAAAGTACTGGTTTCAAAACTACTTAAAGTATAAAAGTAAAAGTAATGTAAGGGGGAAAAAAGCCATTAAGGACAAAAGCCATTGAAAATGAATGCGTCTTAGTATAATGCAAATATATTAAAGAACCATATATGTGTACTATTGAGCATTAACATGTGTTTCAGAGAGCAGGAGATATGATGACTAGTTGCCTATAAGTATTGTAATGGTGCAAAAAGTCAAACTTCAGAGGCATGTTATCATTTATCCTAACCTTTATTGGAATGTACATCCAAGTTTAGTTGCAGGAATCTGAGGGAACGGATGTAAGAACAAAACTGGACAAGAACATCTGAAACAACCACAACCAAATTCACTCTATCCGGATGGAGCAATTTAACTGGATAGTTTTTATTAAAGGCCGAAATGAAATAGAGTAACGAGGCTGTTTTTAAAATGTAAGGAGTAAAAAGTACAGATAATTGCGTGAAAATGTAAGGAGTAAAAGTAAAAAGTCGTCTGAAAAATAATTACTCCAGTGAAGTATAGACAACCAAAATTTCTACTTAAGTAAGGTAACGAAGTATTTGTACTTCGTTACTTGACACCTCTGCATACCCATTCAGTGTGTTGCAGCGTCTACCTCACCGTTTAATTTGGGTTCAATTTGCATTTAACCAAAAATAACTGAATGAATGAATGAATAAATAAATAAATTAAGCATTAATTTAGCATTAAGTTTTAAATCTGTTGTTTTCCTGGACATTTTTCATTAAATTTTGTGATGTTGAAAAGGTAAATGTGAAGTAAATGTGTCATTCTCAGGATAGTTTGATTTCCAGCATGTACATTTTTTTACATGCTGGAAGATACCATTGCAATAATCGTGCCCTGCGCTTTCCCAAAATACAAGTACGTTCGAATCAATATAAAATTTTTACACCTGTTAACCTTACAGGTAAAAATAAATAAATAAATGACTTTCGCAACATGAAATAACTGTCCATGAATTCATGATTCTTGGAAAACATTTTCATTTGGTGACGGCTTATCAGGAAGACCTGATAAGATCAAATGAATCTTTATAGTTTGCATTTATTTGGCTGCATGTGGATGGAGCCAGACAAAGCACAGACTGATAATATCCAACATTATGCTGTGACACGAGCGCTAAAAACAACAACAACTAAAAGTATCCTCCTAAATTTCACTTCCAAGATTACTGTTGCTGTAACTCATTCGGTCAGATAGAAAACAGTACCATGGACGTGAGTCATGGGTTTGATTTCTGAAAGTTGCTGTTGACGGTCTCACGCTTCAGAAATGAGTCCTGGCATGAGTGCAGGGACCCATCAGGTATTTCTTGATGTGAGGCCAACAGCCGTCAAGTCTGTCCTCACTCGGGCCTCCAGGCCATTGGATAGCATAGCAGAAATAATACGTGTGTAGGATGGGTGTGCGTTTGCGCAAAAAGCAAAGTTCAAGAAAAGAGAGAAGAGACAACAATAGATGGGAAACAGAAGGGTAAAGAAAACAGAAGCGGGCTTGTGTAAGGTCGGTTTGTTTGAGAAAGTCAAATCGGGAAGATTTTTTCTGTGTTTGTCAGCTCTCGCCACACACAGCAAAACCATTGGCCATCGTAAAATGATGAATGATTGTACAAAAGATATGATTATTACCTCAAAATAGGGTTAAGATAATCAAACATGCTGTTCCATATTATGTTTGGAGCATTTGTAGAAGCTTAACATGACTTTCCAAAGTGTGTGTGTGTGTGTGCATTTGTCCTGAAGGCAGACATCTGGTTGCCATGTTGATGATGCGAGTGTTCTGGTCACCAGAAATGAGCAGAGCAGCTCCTATCCTATCTCTGTTGTAGCTATTGCCATAATTGGGAAATAGCATTATTCTGCAGTTGCTTAGCATTTGTTGATATTTGTGATAATTAATTAAAAAAAAACCAATGGTGTTAAGCAGGCCAGCTGACAGTCTTGCCGGGGCCCCGGACAAAATAATCTAAGATGGGCCCCCCTACGCCCGGATCTCTCCTTCTCCTCTTCCTCTCCTCTCCCTCTGCTCTTCAGGTTTTTATACAAGCTAATGGACGTTAACATTAGAGCTAGCCAGTTAGCTTAAGTTACAAGGTTGGTAAACGTTGGCTGCGCTGTTTCTTACCTTGCTCTACGCTGATTTTATTAATTCCAGCTTCACCGTCACCCCCTTTTTAAAATATTTGTGTAGAGAATTTATGAGGCCTCTATTTTCTTCTTCTCTTCTTCTCTTTTCTCTTCTTTTCTGAGCACCGGACTTGTGCTGACCGGACATTTTGACCATTCTAATGGTTGAATTAAATGATAAAATCAAATTTTGATCAGCGGCCAAACCATTTTTGTGTTGGGGTTTCTTGACCACAAGGACAATCAGGAAGAAAACAAATAACAAGCTTTTATGTAACTCAAATACTACATATTCTTTCCACAAATTGGCATATTTTGAAACATTTTGAAAAAATTATTCCATAATTTAATGAGAATAATAAAAAAAAACACTTTTTTTTATTATTCTTTTATTCTATTATTCTTTTTTATTATATTTAAATGAGAATAATAAAAAAAACACTTTTTTTATTATTCTCATTAAATTATGGAATATTTTTTTCAAAATGTTTCAAAATATGCCTATTTGTGGAAATAATTTTTTTTTTTTTTTTTTTTTTTTTGTCTGTTGCCCCCCGGGACAACAGACCCGTTTGTCCCCCCTATCGGCGTGCGTGGTGTTAAGACCGCTGATCTCTGCTTGGTTTATTTCTTGACTTCTACAGATTTACAGGTAACCGTCTAAAAGTCAAGAGGTGGATCCAAGCAATGCGACCAGCACATTTTGAGTAATTTACTGCACACATGACTTGATCTTCCAAAAGAGGGCTGTTCAGCTTGTGTAAGAGGACGTCACCGTCCTGTGTGTCCTGCTTCGTGGGAGAATAGCGGCCTCAAGTAGAATTAGTGAGGTGGTGCCGTATCCTCTTCACCAGAAAGCTCTGGGCAGAGGCCTATCCTCACAGACATCGAGACGCGGAGCAGGAGATGGGAAATCACGATCTGTAGTAAAACCACGTCCTCGGAGAAGAGGGTGTCAGCAAGGATTGCGGTCTGCGTCTCGGGCCGCGCAGGACCACGAAGTCACCGCGGAGACCCTACTTTTCTTCTGGATCACAGGGCTCAAGCCCTATGGCCTCTCTGTGGATATCCAGTTACTAATCTGCAGGCTCTGACCAGTACCCAGGGAAATGACAACCGCCCGCCCGCCCAAAGAGCACGCTGGGCTTCGCCTGTGACATAGCGACCAGAGTAAATCTGGCCCAGCTGGCTGGTCTTGGGAACAAGAGTTGGGAAGAGAGGGGGGAACTGTGGATGGAGGGATATCAGGGAGAGCCACTTATAAGGCTGGTAAGGATGCAGAAAGGAGTGTGGTTGAGCACGGTCACTAAACAGCTGCATCTTGGGAATATCCTGTCTTTTGGGAGAATTTGACCCACTAGAACAAAGACTTTGTGGTCTTGCTGAATGTGTAACTAAAGCGCAGGAAATATAGGCTTTTTTTTCAGATGGAAGAGCAAACTAAAGTCACTCACTGGGAGGTTTTGGTCTTTTGCAGCTTAGCCTTGTCATCAAGCATCAGACTGGCTCCCATCTCAAAACAGAAACGTTTAGTTCAGGGGTCGGCAACTCGCGGCTCCAGAGCCGCATGCAGCTCTTTAGCGCCGCCCTAGTGGCTCCTGGAGAATTTTTCAAAAATGTTTGACCTTTTTTTTTCCTTTTTAAAATTTTTTTTATCTGTTTTTTCTTCATTTTTTTCCTTTTTTTCTCTTTTCTTTTTCCCTTTTCTTTTTTCCTTTTTTTCTCTTTTTTTCTTCCTTTTTCCTTTCCTTTTTAATCTCGACATTTCGACTTTTTTCTCAAAATTTTGACTTTTTTCTCGACATTTCGACTTTTTGCTCAACATTTCGATTTTTTTCTCAAGAAGGTACTTCAACGTTAATCTCGACATTTCGACTTTTCTCTCGAAATTTTGACTTTTTTCTCGACATTTCGACTTTTTTCTCGACAATTCGAGGAATTTTCACGAAATTCTGACTATTTCCTCAACATTTCGACTTTTTTCTCAACATTTTGATTTCGCCTTTCGCCATTTTCCTTCATTCTAAGGCTTATACATACAAGACTTTTCATTTTTTGCGGCTCCAGACATATTTGTTTTTTGTGTTTTTGGTCCAATACGGCTCTTTCAACATTTTGGGTTGCTGACCCCTGGTTTAGTTATTATAAATTCTGCCCTTATAGTTACACGATCTTTATAACCTCAGGACACTTCGTATACCCACCCCCCCCTCCCATCTCATCTCTCTGCACTGCAAACAACATTTTGAAAGTAAATGAGCAGAACTGTAAAAACACCTGATGTGATTAACAGCGATTTCCCTCAAATGATCTCGTTGTTATCGCTACAGCGGTTCAGCGGGCCGTGACTGCACAGGCCCTCCTCTCCACCGGCCATCACCTCACCATGGAGACACAGTCAAGCACGCAACTTTTATTTATCTTTGCACTGCAGCCACACCCTCACTGTCTACATATTTAAGTCTGCGCCTTGTCTTGTGTCTTTTCTCTCCGTCTCTTCATCCCTTGTTTCGACTGTCATTACCTCACTTTTTTCCTTCTCTTTCGGTTGTTTGTTTTGTCCCCTGGTTATATCTAGAAAACCTTTCCTCAAAAGTTGGTCTGTTCAGGACAGAGGTGTCAAAAGTATTCACATTCATTACTCAGGTAGAAGTATAGATACTAGAGTTTAAAAATACTCATACAGAAGTTGAAGTATCAACTCAAGATTTTTACTCAAGTGAAAGTATAAAAGTACTGGTTTCAAAACTACTTAAAGTATAAAAGTAAAAGTAATGTAAGGGGGAAAAAAGCCATTAAGGACAAAAGCCATTGAAAATGAATGCATCTTAGTATAATGCAAATATATTAAAGAAGCATATATGTGTACTATTGAGCATTAACATGTGTTTCAGAGAGCAGCAGATATGATCACTAGTTGCCTATAAGTATTGTAATGGTGCAAAAAGTCAAACTTCAGAGGTATGTTATCATTTATCCTAACCTTTATTGGAATGTACATCCAAGTTTAGTTGCAGGAATCTGAGGGAACGGATGTAAGAACAAAACTGGACAAGAACATCTGAAACAACCACAACCAAATTCACTCTATCCGGATGGAGCAATTTAACTGGATAGTTTTATTTAAAGGCCGAAATCAAATAGAGTAACGAGGCTGTTTTTAAAATGTAAGGAGTAAAAAGTACAGATAATTGCGTGAAAATGTAAGGAGTAGAAGTAAAAAGTCGTCTGAAAAATAATTACTCCAGTGAAGTATAGACAACCAAAATTTCTACTTAAGTAAGGTAACGAAGTATTTGTACTTTGTTACTTGACACCTCTGATTCTGGAGAAAAATCAGTTTCTCCTCCTCTCTGTCCCGCTATCAGTGTAATTCCTCTGCTGTCAGACCTCCCAGGTGGGCGCCGCAGACACAGGTACGACTCTACCACGGTGGGGAAGATCCTCTCCTCTCGTCTCCCTGACGCCTGACCTGCCCCCACGCTTACACACATGCACACCTTGCCTTAGGGGGGTCAGTGTCATTGTTGACATTGGACACATGCTTGTGGTGGTGCAATATTAAATCTTCTCATTTGATTTGGACTGTAATTATGTCGTAAAAACAAACTGGCTGTGAAGCCATGGCCCGCCAGTGTGATCTACTTTCATCAAGTGCAGACTGGCTTAATTATAGACTACGCCATACACCCATCTTTCACTGGGCAGCTTTTCCTGCTGCTTCTTTAAGCCATTGCATTCTTTTATTGTGCTTTAATCACAAGGCAATTGGTCCGTTTGCGATGGCTTGGGGTAGCTTTTAACACTGGTCTGTGCACATCCTGTGTATTTTGAAAAGACGTCCAGAGTTAAGTACTTGTACATGGTATTAAGAGTCTCACAACTCCTCTTCAGTGTTCTTAAGGATATATTTTCTTTGTGTTTTTTTTCTCCACAACACAAAGAAGTTCAAATGCAAGGAATGTCTTCATCGGATAAAGGACATGCTGTTTTTTGTGCTCTTCAAACTGAGCGTGTGAGGTTAGAGAAATGCATTTGACAATGAATGACCAAACCTCATTAAAAGGCATCAAACTAACGTGAATGACTCAAGTACTTTAACCATTTTATTTTCTTTTTTTTTTAATTCATTTATCTTCCATTATTTTTTTAAATAGGTCCATAAAAAGCTCAAGAAATAACACTTAAAATCCATGATTTTTATATTTTTTTGGGAGGGGGGGGTAAAATCATTTTCTCATATAGCACTTCAGCTGTCTTTACTGGTTTTACTGCTCGACATCTGAAATACACATTTTTTTAGGCCTATATTTGCCAAATGGCTAAGTTGAACCAGATTCCGCCCACGCATCAATGAACACAGGCGGATGCCAGATGACAAACTCCAACATATGGCAATATTTTTTTTTCTTCAACTCATTCAATAGTTTTTTTGGAGACCAAATTGTACTGCGTCTGAAATCTTATAAAAAAAAGGAACCTTGTGATCTGAATTTGACTAATGATTAAACAAAAGTGAAATAAAACAATCTGGGTTAGAGTTATAACCTTACTGTCAATACGATTGACATCAGTGGTTAATTAGAGAATATGTTTGGGTTTATGTTAAAGATGAGTGTAAGGCAGAGATAAAGGATGGAGCTGCCTGGGGACTGACCCCTTCATGTCCTAATAGGTGCGCTGAAAACGAGGGGAGACTATGCAGGCTGAAGGGTCACTAGGGGAGAATTCCCCCGCTTTTGTCCCTTTCCAATGGCCTTTTTTATGATGAGTTCATCTGTGTTGTGACAGGCGTGAAGTGGGCAACTTACAGGAGGTAATTGCCATTTCTCTCCTGTGGGTCATTGTCCCTAGGCCTGAAAAGACCATTAGAAAAATGGGGATTGCAGGTTGTTATCGTGACAAAAGATAGAGATCTGCCAGGTTCTGCCAGTCTCTCTCACAAATTATAATTGTTCAAATCTTCTGAGCAGGTCAATTAACAAAATTGTGTGCTCTGTACAAGTGTAGAAAGTGAATGCATTGCCACTGGAGCTGCTCAGAAATTCTGCAGCTTCCATTATGGGGCCACTGAGGAGCGTCATAAGGTGACAAAACAGCTACAGCGCGTTAAGTTTAATTACAGTGGATACCTTAGTGATTTGTTTGACAGAATGGCTAATATCCATTACTGACAATGTCACGATAGAAGTATGGATACTGTGCTTTTCAATACATTTGACGTCTGGTCCATCACAAGGAAAGGCAGACAAAATCAAGTTACATTTTAATTTCATATCAGGATTTTGAACATATATGTCAAGTGAAACTTAGACAATGTGATATTGACTCCTGGTAGCTTTTAATCAGCAATCCATCCAAAATGAGACTGTTAACAGTTCAGATAAAATGTCCGCTTGTTTAACTTCTGTAGAAGGTAGTAGTGGTTGCATTTATTTTCGAACATGCATTGTATTATAGTTTATGATTAAGTCAAACGAGTGTCGGTCAAAACAAAAGCGTCAAATTAAGACAGCCGTGTCTAAGACCCCGTCCACACGTAGCCGGATATCTGCGGATATCTGCTAAACCGGAGATATTTTCCTACGTTTTGACCTGTCATCCACACGAAAACGCAAATAAACGAAGCTTTAAAAAAACTCCGGGCAAAGTGAAGATTTTTGAAAACTCCGTTTATGTAGATGCGTGTAGACACACACAACCGGAGTTTTGCGTTTTCGAACGTCACATTATGCGCCAAAACAACAAATCTGCTCTGACGTGCGCCTTTTGTTTACTACAGATGATCCAGCATCTGTTCTCCAAGCTATTTATTAAATAAATGGTCTCTGGTCTTGACCACCGCTTACTGCGTTACACCGACACAGAGCCTACAACCGTAGATTACGCCGCGGAGGTGCAGCTTCCCGGGAGCCGCAGATGATCTACAGGTTATGAATGTGGTCGAAAACGCAGATCTTCGGTTATGTGTGGATGCAAATTTTTTTATAAACGGAGGGGGGAAATATTCGTTTTTAAAAATACCCGGCTACGTGTGGACGGGGTCTAAGTGCTAAGGGTTTACAATTAGTGTGAAAGTTGCATCAAGCCACAGAACCAGCAAGTTAAAACATTTAAGCCAGTCACATAACCCAGAAAGTCACGATGGCAGAGATTTTTTTATCAACACTTTGTCATGCAACCAAGAAGATGCCTTCAAAATTAAATGTTGGATTTCCAAACTCCAGTAAATATATTGCCAGTTTGAAACTGGCCAACTAAATTTACACTCACACATGTGAATTGGTCTCCTGGAAAAGCTATCAAAAGCTTGGTAGGAGCCAATGAACATAAATACAGTAGGCAGGAATACAGACACAAAACATGCACATTATACTAGACCACCACATCACAAACACTTAACATGAAACATTTTGTGATCCCGGAGTGTACATATATATATATATATATATATGAGCTTAACAATTTATTCTTTAACTGCCATTTAAAAATGGAGATGGACTGACTTTTTAAGGCCATCATTCAGCTCGTTCCAGATCTTAAGACACACCTAGCGTTGTGTCATACTAGTGCGATGACCAACGACAGGTCAGTTCTGCATGCAATCCTACTGCTCCATTTTCCTATAGCCCTACAACTGAAGGGGCTGTTGCACAAATGCAACAAGTTACTTGCAAAGAAAGAAACACCAGTGAACTGCATGTGTAAAAAGATTTATTCAAGTCAAAACCTTTAAACAAATAGCCAGGGAGTGAGAAAGAAAAATAGTCACAAGTCTGTAGGCTACTCAACCTGCAGTGGGATCTGAAGACCACCTGGCTCTCAGTATAGCCCTTAGTGGGCCACGTCTGTGGGCTTGATTCCAGCCAGACACTTCTACGCATGCAGCCTTCAGTGATCTGGGTTTACATCATGGCTTCACAAAGGGGGAGGGTCTCCAATTGAGTGCAGGCCGGCTCATGTACTCATGATGGGCAAACAAAAAGTCATCTACAGACGGGCCAATTGATAGAGGACGTCTATTCACTGCTCGAACGGGAGCTTGCTTGGGAGAGTGGCGGTTTTCAGTTTCACTGTTGTAATTGCCATGGTCATAAGTCTTCTCCGTGTAGGAGAGTTCACCTGGCTGAAATACAGGGCTTGTGTAGCTGGGCCCAAGAGGTCTGGGTTCTGAGTTAAAGCTCAAAGCAGGAGATGAACCTTCATCAGAGAGACTGGGAGGTTGGATTGCCCACATATCTACAAGTTATGGGAGAGAGAAAAAAATATAAAGTTAAAGCTCTCAAGTCCATTTCAAAGAGTGTTACAAGCAGAGGTGTCAAGTAACAAAGTACAAATACTTTGTTACCTTACTTACTAATTTTGGTTATCTATACTTCACTGGAGTAATTATTTTTCAGACGACTTTTTACTTTTACTCCTTACATTTTCACGCAATTATCTGTACTTTTTACTCCTTACATTTTAAAAACAGCCTCTTTACTCCATTTCATTTCAGCCTTTAAAAAAAAAACTATCCAGTTAAATTGCTCCATCCGGATAGAGTGAATTTGGTTGTGGTTGTTTCAGATGTTCTTGTCCAGTTTTGTTCTTACATCCGTTCCCTCAGATTCCTGCAACTAAACTTGGATGTACATTCCAATAAAGGTTAGGATAAATGATAACATGCCTCTGAAGTTTGACTTTTTGCACCATTACAATCAGAGCCGCCTGGGAAATTTGCGAGGCCCTGTGCGAAATGGCTGGGGGGGGGGCCCTCACACGCTCGCTAAGCTCAAGCGCGCAAATTTTTTTGGGTCGGATGTCTATATGTGCAATTTTAACTCTCCAATTAGCAAAATACTGGATACCTTCCCCTGCCTCATCATCATCTCTTGCCTCGACGCGGGGCCCCACGGCTGCTTGAGACCCGGTCGGATCGGTGATTTTTGTAACAAATTTATCAAACAAGCCTTTCAGAGAGGCATTAAACTCTTCCATTTTCTTTAGTTTTTTTTCCTTTTTTCATCCCCTGATGGAAATTCCCTGAATCTGTCTCGTTCTCTCGACATTGTGTGACAGTTTGTTCCAACTCCACCGTCTGGATCAGACTAGCTTGTGTCTGCGCTTGGTCTGATTGTATTGAACAACAGACAAGCATCATTGCACATATATTTATTGATATGCACAGACTAGTACACATTTAAGTCTGTAATGGAACGTGTCTGTTGATATTTATAAGGGAAAAAACGAAAGAAAAAAAAAAAAAAAAAAAAGAAAAAAAGGCCCATAGCGCGAGGCCCCGTGCGGTCGCACGGTTCGCACACCCCTTGCGGCGGCCCTGATTACAATACTTATAGGCAACTAGTCATCATATCTTCTGCTCTCTAAAACACATGTTAATGCTCAATAGTACACATATATGCTTCTTTAATATATTTGCATTATACTAACATGCATTAATTTTCAATGGCTTTTTTTCCCCCTTACATTACTTTAGTTTTCAAACTAGTACTTTTATTTGAGTAAAAAACTTGATGATACTTCAACAGGAGTATTTTTAAACTCTAGTATCTATACTTCTACCTGAGTAATGAATGTGAATACCTTTGACACCTCTGGTTACAAGTGGCATTTACCTTGAGAACTTGGTTGCGTCAAGATCACTGGAGACCCATGGTGTGCTGAAGGTACAGCATAAGTGTCAGCACTGTAGAAAGCAGGCACTGATCCCATCCAAGTTTGAGGTGGGGCAAATCCAGGCTGCACAGCTGGGGCAGATTGGCGAACTGGCTTTGCAGTAGCTGAAGAACGCAATGCTGCATGTTCAAACCCATCAGCAGGTGATTCCCAGCTGGAACTGGAAGCAGGATTTACCTCCTCACCACTTTGGTCCCAGCCTAAAATATAAAATATTAGTTTTTCCTTCACACAGAGAGGGAGTTGCACTATAGGGGAGTGAAATAAGAATTTACCTTTCGTCATGGGATAGCTGTAACTCACACCAGTCAGCACGACAAGATTCAACACCCTAACAAAAGGACAAAACCATGAGCACAACCAACTATTAGAGGCTCAACAAAAAAACAAAAGCTCACAGCTTACCCCAAAGCACTCAAGCCAGCCATTATGTCGAATAAGTAACTCTGTTGCCGGTGTCATAAATACTCAGCAGAAGGCTGATAGACATTGCATTGACCAATCAGAACATCACAAGTTAACGATTAACAGCTATTGTCAATCCTAATGATGATGGTGGAGCCCGCAAACTGAAATGTGTGTGTTGGTTCAGTTGCCTTTGTTTCACTGAAGCTAATTATGTAGCAATGTAGGTGCACTACATAATACACTTTTGCACTCACTGCACAATTCTCATGTGTCACACAACTTGGATAACTTTGAAAATTAATTACTAAAATAGAAAAAACTCAGAAAATCTGTGCCCCCCCCACCCCCCCCCCCCCCCCCCACACACACACACACACACTCCTTTTTTTTCTTTTTTTCTTTTAAAAGAACTTATTAATAAGAAATATGCATTTGACTTATTTTCAGTACGCATCATGAATCACGTGTCAACAGACTTTCAGAAGTCTAATTCAAACCATGACAGAATGTTGAAAATTTTCACCGATAGGTTTGTCTGGGCACGGAAACAATTTCACAAATATTTCTAGAAAGACTACTTGTGCCATTTCTGATGTTTTACAGTCTTATGGAGTAAAACAAATCTACACAGTAGACACAAGGAAAATATTTATTACACAACCCTCGTGTCCATCACTATGCTGGGGGATGCGCCACACAGTTGTTCTGAAGTTTGATTGCTTGCTAGTCTACAGCGCTGCAATGTAGATTTATGATGAATGGACTGTCCTGGATCTGCAGGTGCTTAGGTTACAAGTACCGTATTTACTGGACTATAAGCCGCACCTGCATATAAGCCGCATCCACTCTATTTTTTAAAAAATAATAAAAAAAAGATATACAAGCCGCATCCGCTCTATTTAAAAAAAAAAAAAGATATGCAAGTCGCAGATATTTTTGTTATTAGATTAGATATTTACTACATGTACAGAACAATTTTGAACTGTAAATGATGTACATGTTTGTACCTAAATAGATCCTTTCCTAACAGTGTCTTTTAACACGGCAGCAACTTTGCTGATTAAAACGGGACAGAACCAAGAGAAAATAACCGGTATTTATTTATCTATTTATCTGTTTGAAATCTGCTTCTACTTCTATCTGCTAAAGAAGAAGTAGCGTATTCCTCTTTGCATTTATTTTGTCTTAGTTTTGATTCTAATTCCGGTTAGAGCGCCCCGAGCGGTGGAAGAAAAATCCACAGAATAGCCGCACCTTTGTATAAGCCGCACGGTCCAAAACCTATGAAAAAAGTAGCGGCTTATAGTCCAGAAAATACGGTAAGTTTATGAAAAATTCTGTTTGTCTCATTCTGTCCCCCAACAGATATGCTTTCACCTGGGAAGAGTGTCAGCACCTGATGGAATTTAATTTATGACCAGGGGTGCACACAAGCCGGGACTCGAGGGCCAGTCTACTGCACGTTTTAAATGTTTCCCTGCCTCAACACAACCCTGATAGACAAGGCTGTGTCACCAACAGAGTTGTGTAAACCTTGATGACATGTTGATGACGACCAGTGATTAGAATCAGGTGTGTTGAAGACAGGGAAACATCTAAAACATGCAGTAGACTGGCCCTCGAGTACCGGCTTGTGTGCACCCCTGTTTATGACATCGTATGCAAGGCAGCACGGTGGCTTAGTGGTTAGCACTGTTGCCTCACAGCAAGAAGGTCCCTGGTTCGACTCCCAGGCCCAGCAGGGTCTTTCTGTGTGGAGTTTGCATGTTCTCCCCGTGCTTGCGTGGGTTTCCTCCGGGTACTCCGGTTTCCTCCCACAGTCCAAAAAACATGCATGCTAGGTTAATTGATGATTCTAAATTGCCCGTAGGTGTGAGGGTGAGTTTGTCTGTTTATATGTGACCCTGTGATGCACTGGCGACCTGTCCAAGGTTTAACCCCTGCCTCTCGCCAGAACTGAAGAAAAAAAAAAAAAAAAAAAAAATATATAGATATTTTTTTAATTCTCATTAAATTATGGAATCATTTTTCAAAATGTTTCAAAATATGCCTATTTGTGGAAAAAAGATATGTAGTATTTGAGTTACATAAAAGCTTATTTGTTTTCTTCCTAATTGTCCTTGTGGTCAAGAACCCCCAACACAAAAATGGTTTGGCCACTGATCAAAATTTGACGTTATCATTTAATTAAACCATTAGAATGGTCAAAATGTCCGGTCAGCACAAGTCCGGTGCTCAGAAAAGAAGAAGAAAATAGAGGCCTCATAGATTCTCTACACAAATATTTTAAAAAGGGGGTGACGGTGAAGCTGGAATTAATAAAGTCAGCGTAGAGCAAGGTAAGAAACAGTGCAGCAAACGTTTACCAACCTTGTAACTTAAGCTAACTGGCTAGCTCTAATGTTAACGTCCATTAGCTTGTATAAAAACCTGAAGAGCAGAGGGAGAGGAAGGAGGAGAGATCCGGGCGCAGGGGGGCCCATCTTAGATTATTTTGTCCCGGGCCAGTGGGACAGTGAGTGGGCATACTACAATATGTACATTTAAAAAAAATTGGTCATATCCAACTATGAAAATAAAAGCGGTCTACGCTGGCTGAAGACTGACCAAACTGAAGGATGCCAAAGTCTACGCTTGTGTAGATTTTGCCTGCGCATCGACGGCACACCTGCTGGGATGTAATTTCCCCAGCAATAAGAAAATGCATACAAATGTGAAAACAGGCAAATCATTTAATGGGGTGGAGATTTAGGGAAAACTCATTTGATACAGAAATATTGCAAAATAAATTCACTGGGGGTAGAGTTTGCCATGGACTCTGTTACATTCTGTACGATATTTTGTGGCATTTGATACATTTCAATTTATAGCCCATCAACTTTCATGGTTTATTGCTCCAGTGAACGTTAAGAGCCAACCTGTTAGAGACTTCTAACCGGGATTAGAACCTAAAGTCAAGCCAACCATTAATTGTTAGTTTTTGTACATCAAGCCTAATTTTGTTTTAGTTTCCCTGTTGTCTTACTAACAGTCATCAGCGTCTGCCCAACTCTATGACAGCTATTTGTATCTGGCTGAGGGGAAGCAGGGACACATTGTAAAACATGCTGGATAAGGGCTCGAGGACCAGGGTTGGAGACCCCTGATGTAAAGGGTCAGACCATTTCACTAGCCTAAAAACAGAGCTGAAGTACATAACTATTTAATAAATTCAGTCAAGGTCCACCTGCAATTTGGACTTAGTCAAAAAAGTACTGCAAATATAGCAATGCATCAGTAACCACAACCCAGATAAGAAACACGTCAAGTAGACATTTATTGAACCCAAACAAGACCTGTACACTCAGCCAATCTCAAAGAAAAGAAAATGTACTTAAGTTCAAGTATCAGTTAACAAAAAGTGTCCCAGAAGCAGTTGAGACCACCTGAAGCTATATCCGCCTGCTGGACAGTGCAGCAGGCTGCTTCCAGTAGAAAACCTTGGGGTAGAAAACCTTATCCAGTCATGTCACGGAGCTCATAACCAGCAGTTCCACCCTGTACAGACTGGCTGGGATGCGTCGTGCTCTCAGGGAATTGCTGCAACTGCTGGGTACTGGAGTGGACAGGATCATTTATGTAGTGGGTGTCATGCCAGTGATTCTTCCCATGGTCCAAACTGCTGGTGGCAACGGTGTATGTGCCTGGAGGGTACAGTTTGGACATAGTCATGTAGTCAACAGCAGGATAACTAAACCAAAAGGTATCCAATAAGGGACCAAAGGGCAGGATGCTACTGACAGGGCGTCGAGTCAGTCCTAGAACAGGAGTGTATTTGGGAGGGTTTTGTTCTTCAGTTTCAGAGTCGTAGTTGCCACGGTCATACGTCTTTTCCACATATGACAGTTCACCTGGCTGGAATGCTGCATAAGGGCCTGGCAGACTTGCATGGCTGGAACCAAGTGGCTTGTTTTGTGAGGCAAACCTCAGATTACTGGATGATGAAATGTCACCAAATGGAGGACTGGGAGGTGGAACTGCCCATTTGTCTGGAAGTAGAAGTTAGAAAGACGTTACCACAACAGAGTCAGTTGCAGGAATCGAGTCATTGCTCTGAAAAATAGAGACAATACAAGCCCATTTTGTTACCATGACTTGGGGGTTCTTGAAAACTTGAATGCATTGAGCCTGCTGGAGGGCTGCCATTATATAGTCGGTGTGAAGGTGGAGCACCTGAATCAGTGCTATAAAGCGGAGGCACTGGTCCAGTGTGAGCACTGGCCGGTGTGTATCTAAGGTATTCATGTGGAGCAGAATGGTGCGATGGATTTGAGGCAGCTGAGGAACCAGACTCTGCATATGCAAATCCCCGAGCAGGTACTTCCCAGTTAGAACCAGAGGAAGGGTCCACACTGTAACCCCTGTGAGGATCCAAAGCTAAAAAAAAAGAATTACACAAGAGACATTATTGCAATTTGGCAGGATTTATGCTGTGGGGGTGAAAAAAAGGCTTACTATACCTTTCTTTGTGGGGAAGCAGTTACTTGCACCAGTCAGAATGACAAGGATCCACACCCTATTAAAAAAAAAAACCATTACTAACCATACAACAAAGACTAGTCAAAACACAACCAACTACATACCTTGCATCAGCCAAGCCAGCCATTGTGTTGATTTAGCTGCTCTACTGCCACTGTTAAAAATAAACAGTGAAGAGACACACCTTGACCAATCAGAATATCTCAAGTCAACGATGCACAGCTGCTAGATGGAGAGGGAGCGGAAGCTGAAGGAAGTTTTGCACCAAGATTCATTCAAATGAAGCAAGGTAGATTTGCTTTATTTTGAGGGTTTTTATCTTTTGAGGTGTTGCCAATTTACATTGAAAACATCTCAAGCAAATCTCTCTCAAGATTTGCCCGCCCCCATATTGTGATATCACATTACCAACACTGTCTATGGCCAATTCATGAAGATTTACAGCAAAATTACTACATTCAAATGTTGACTTGCAGTGTTTAGAGTTTTAAAAGCTGGAAAAGACCATGTTAGATACCAGGGAGATATCAGGAAACCGCATACCTTCTACTGTTTAATACATTTAAAAAAATCCTGGATGGGTTTCTGCACTAAAATCAAAACAGCTCAACTTAATATAAGCTTTCTCCCAGTATCTACAATGTTGTTTATTATACTTTTTCTAGTTTATTATGTGACAAGTTCCACCCCATCTTCGAAATACATGCGTGGCAGGCATTAAGAAACCACCTTCTGAGACAAATTATATTTAAACTGTCAATCTGCATTCAAATTCAATGAATAATGTTCAGTGAATCGTGCCTAATATCAAAAGAGCAGCTTGGTAATACAGTTTTTTTTATTATTAAATAACTGCACTATGGATTTGTTTGTCATTGTCAAACAGTTTCTCCAAGTTATTTTTATGCAAAATAAAAGAATGATCGTGACGATTAAAGTTTTGGGTGCTGAAACACAGGGGACGCTTTAATGTGACGGTAAAGCCAGGAAGGACACCTCTCACGGTACTTTTTTTTTACCACACAGAATCAAGCATGCAAACATGAAGCTATGCAAGTGCAACCACATTTTTTCGTCACAAAATCGTGCTAAAAAGAAAACTTTGAAATGAAGAACATATCCTGTAGAAACCGCTAAACTGCAAAGCCACATAAGACATTTCAATGTGTCTGATTGAGCACATCCCCTTCATTAAGATCTCACTCTATACCCCAGCTTGAGACTGTGCCAAATGTGCCATGGTTCTGCATTGTGACAATTTCCGGCTCCTCACATGTGTGTTTCCTGGCTTTCTAATCAGAATGCTATTTTGTATCTCAAAAGGGGCTCCTATTCAGCCCAACATTAACAGCCCTCGTCTGTGATAATGTGGATGCTTCGGGCCATAGGCCACCAGCTGCATCCACTTGTCAGTCTTTGGTACAGATGCCCTGTCTGTCTGCTGTGTGAAAGAAACTCATGGACTAAATTGGCACTTATTGTGCAGAATGTACGCATCTTAATGTGCCTCCTCCAATTCCTTAACATGGTTTAATTTTATCTGCCGACAGTTATCTAAAATTTTAAAATGATTTAAATGGAAAGCTCCTGTCCCTCTTGTAATTTATCTTTGAGTAGCCAGTAGAGACCGAATGGAAAAAGCTGTAAACTCGAATGCTCTTAGGCAATTCATCCAAATCTCCAGGATTTTCTGCACATCATATTAGTTTCTCATTTAAATCAAATGACGAGAACTCAATTATGATGGATCAATAATTCAGCACTCTCAATTATGCTTTAATTGTAAGAAGCAATATCATCCAATCTTATTGTCTGGATAGGTGTTGTTTCTCTGCAGAGCTTTGGTGATTGTTTATATGAGATTATGGGTGTGTATCAGGGAAAAGATCAAGCAATGTCACAGCGTCTTGGATAGCCAGCAAGTGACACGTGCATAGACACACTTGGGCACACATTCAGATACACTACCAAACACACACACACACACACACACACACACACACACACACACACACACACACACACACACACACACACACACACACACACACACGGAGAGAGACACACACTCTTAATGACACAAACACATAACATAAAGCCAAATGCTGCCACTAAAATTTGCATGGTGCTCAGTAATGCATTAGTGAACATCACTTGGCAATCTGTTCATACGGGCTTAATTGGATTTTAATACCGCCTCTGATCTTGTTTTCTAATTAACGGCGGTGGCTGGCAACCAAGCAGAACCATGCACCCAGCAACACCTTTGATCCCGGCCATATGGAGTTCCTCCAAGCACGCCGGGGATGTAAAAATCCCTCACCTAGACGTGGGCGAACAACAGACCCCCGAATCAAAATGGATGGGGTGAGGAGAATGAGAGGGGGGGTGTAGAAAAAGGGAGGCGGGGGGTAGTGGGGGTGGCAAGGGTGGAGGGGGTGTATGAGGTGGCAGAGGGGGGGGGCATTGGCATGTGTCACCCACAGAGCCTGGCGGCATTGTTATTGATTAATTTCTCTCACGATCAGGTTTGATCACAGATACATAAAACATGAGAGGGAGGTGGGGGTTGGGTGGGGGGGGCTGAATGCCTGTACACCTTATCATCCATGCTGTCGTTTGACACCTCTTCTTTGCTACAGGGAAATGTCAATAGCTTTTCTAATCTGTTTACTTCTCCCCTTGTGGCCATTGCTTTATGCTTTTGATGAAGGGCTGCCAAAAAAAGTGTCCTTTTTTTTTTTTTTACCCTTGATTTTCCCCCGTTTGGCAGACGTAGGTTTTAAACTTTGCATCTGCACAGACATCCTGGTTTTCACACTTTTAATTTTTTTTTTATCTCACAAGATATCTCCTAAGGGTTCAGTGCAGCATCTAACATTTTTAACTGTGCAACAAATACGAGCACATCGTTGGACTCAAGCCGGCATGCTGTGACCATTAATTGTAGGCTTGAAATATGAGGATATATATTATCTTTTTGTTTTTATCAAGGGCAAGAGCTCTGCTCTGTTTTAAAATGGCATCTTTGCTCTCAGATCCATTGTTGTGCTTTCCAGTTTGAGAACTTCTGCTCCTGGATTTTTGTTCTCCAAATTAATAAATAAATATATGATTGCTGACTGTCCAAACAATAGAATATTGTCTCTATTTAGAAGCAAATCTACAGTTTAGGTTTGTGCAGTGGCGTCAATTCAGTCTTACTAAGGTACGGCAAGGTTACAAGTCACAGAACTTAACTAGAGTATCAATCAACACGTCCAGCAAATACTCATCACAGAAGTCTGCTATGGAGCTTATCTGTGTGGTCAAGAAAATTGGAACTTTTTCAAATGCAGTCTCGCTCACTGCAAAAACTCAATATCTTACCAGGAATATTTGTCTTATTTCTAGTTAAAATGTCTCATTTTTAGTCAAAAAATCTCATTACACTTAAAACAAGATTCATCACCAGAAAAATTACTTGTTATTTGATCATTTTCACCTGTTTCAAGTAAATTTTCACTTGAAATAAGTAGAAAAATCTGCCAGTGGGACAAGATTTATCTTCTCATTACAACCAAAAAAAATCTTGTTCCACTGGCAGATTTTTCTACTTATTTTAAGTGAAAATCTACTTGAAACAGGTGAAAATGGTTGTTTTTGAGTCTTGTCTTAAATGTAATGAGATTTAAAAAAAAAAAAAAAGAAACTAAAAATTTGACATTTTAACTAGAAATAAGACAAATATTCTTGTTAAGATTTTGAGTTTTTGCAGTGTATAATAAATAGTGAAATCGATCATGTTGTTCTTATTTGCATTTGTAGTTATTCCATAAATGTATTTAAAAAAACAAACATTTACATTTAACCCTTGAAGCAAAGGTGTGGCGGCTGCCGTACCTTGCCATACCCAATTGACGCCCCTGGGTTTGTGTCAGGGTGGCTGAGCACTTCATGGCTTAGAAACTCTGCAAGACGGATATCCATAGTGTAAAAATGTTGGTGGGTCATATGTCAACACAAAGGTCTTAAATCATGAATTAAATTAAGTTGTATTTACATTTTTTGCCCTCAACTCAACAAACACAAAAACATTGTTAGCATATCCCAGTTCTTGAAGTAGTAATTAGAAAAATTAATTGAAATATTGTGACCCGATAGTATTAACAAGGTTACCAGTAACTAGCTATACATATACATGTATTTCTGACATCAGCAGGGGTTTGGAAGCTTAGCCTGATACCTGGCACTCGGGGAAAGTGTAGATAAAGGTTGTTTTAATCTACTTTATGATCAAAAAGGGAAAAAAAGCCAGAGCAAATGTTTTGTAAACACACAGAAGAAACCCAAATACAAGGAGAAGGGCTCAAACCGGCGCAGGACCTTCATACAAGCAACAGTGCTTTCAGTGCGAGTTCAGGATTTAAAAAAAACCAAGATGCAGGACAAAATTGATGGAACGTTGTGTTTCTGTGAAAGCAATCAATTTATGGAACAATCTGAATAAAGAAAACAAAGAATCCAAATCAAACATTACATTCAAAAGAACAATTAAAGCCTGTATGTTAAGGAAATATAATGAAAAATGTTGGTTGAGTTTGATTAACATACCCCTACCCCATTTGGTAATTTTATTTTAATGTTATTTTAATTTTATTTCATTTTATTTTTTTTAATTCACTTAGTTGTTGTTTTTTTATTATTATTATTTTTAATTTATGTTATTTGTGAAAGGGGCAGATCAGATAAGATTCTTCTTCTTTCTGCTCCCTTTTCATTCACAAGTTAGGAACATTTGTATTTGTATTTGTATTGAATTGTTTTGTTTTTTTTGAATGAAATAAAGAATAAAATGAAAAATGAAATGAAAGGTATGCAGTTTTAGACAGAAGCAGAACAAATCTACTTTCAGTCAAAAGTCATTTTTAAAGCAGTCGATGGAAATGAAATCATGAGGAGCCAAACATGTAAGTGTTTACATTCATGCAAATAGTGACTTGAATAGTGAAAAATGCCCCCCCCCATCCCCACAACTTGAAATAATTCTCACCATCCTTTCCTGTATTCACCGACAATTTGTAATTTTGCCCAGATATACTTTTTTTTTTTAGAAGAGGAAGATCTGAGGCTTTTTCCCTCCCACGCTGGTCAAATCTGTGCAACCTCTTAATTGTAGATGCTCTTCAGAACCAACCAACAGCTGGAAGAGACAGTGATTCTGTGGTGAAATTATGGGGTTCTTTGGAAAGTTTTCTTCTTTTTTTTTCCTTCCCCTTTTTTCCCACAATAGTCTTCTGCTGGGCTGAATTTGATATGCTGGAAAGTTCTGTGCAAAACCGCGGTTTCTGATATGTTTGCCTCATGTGTACACATTTATTTATGATAACAGCAAAGAGAACTTAGGCTAATAGGTCACAGGTTGTATAAATAAAACAGGTTAAGCCTTCTTTTAATTAGTCACACTTCAGATGAAAGCCCTGATTCTTATCTTACAGACGAGAAGGTCAAAGTATGAAAACACAAGAACTTTCTCAATGTGACTACCATATGTTTAAATTAATAAGGGATGCACGTACTTCATCATCTAGCTGTTGTCTTAATTTAATTAGTCTTAATTTAATTAAACACAGTATTTGACAATTTATGCAATAACCAGAAACATTTTGTGATTTATTTTTTTGTGTTTTATAAACCAAATATTTTGACATTTGCAATAGTTATATGTTTAAATGGGTTAAATAGGTAAACATGTCTTTGACTTGTAACCAGTTAAAGGAATATTCCTGCCAAATCACTCCTCGGTCTATTACTAGATGGTTATGGGTGTAAACTTTTGCTGATGACCAAAACGATGTGAATCAAAGCAATTTTGAGTTAAGGCTGAGTTATGGTTCTGCGTAGGGATGGGAATTGAAAACCGGTTCTTGTTGAGAACCGGTTCCCAGTGTTTCAATTCCTTGGAATCGTTTGCCTTTTTTGCAAACGATTCTCTTATCAATTCCAGTGGGATCGAATGACGTCACCACGCATGTTGCGTAGTTATGCAATGTGCTTGGCATTCGCGCCCAGCAGGAAAACGTGCCGACAAAGCGGCATAAACGCTCGAAAGTTTGGTTACATTTTACCAAAAAGGCTGACAACAGGGCGACTTGTTGTTCTCCACAGCTGGAGACGCCATAAGTCCAGAAAGATCGCGTATCCTTCCTGAAAAAGAAGATATGCTTATTTTTCTGCAAAAGAATTGTTAATTCTTCATAGTTGATGGTTGCAGAATTGCACAATGCACAGTTCCATTGGACTTGAGTTGACTGTATTTGTCACTGGCTGACGTAGTTTTATTTTTGAGTGCTCAACTCAGATAGTCTTTTAAAAAGGAACATTTTAATTTCTATTAGAGAAGAATATTTATTTTATTATTATTATTTTATATTTTATATTTATTTTCAAAACAAATATTTTTTTCTGGGGACCCGCTGGCCCATGGAGGAGCCCAAGGCTGGGGGCATCTTAAGACCTCACTTTTGACCTAACTTGTATTTTTTGTTCAAAGATATAAAACAAAGTTGATTCTAATCAACCTGTTTGTTCTCCTTTTTGCCAAATGAGAATCGATAAGAGAATCGATAAAGAATCGAATCGTTAAACAGAATCGAAAATAGAATCAGAATTGGGAAAATCTTATCAATTCCCATCCCTAGTTCTGCGTCAAAACGACGCCGTGCCAACGGCGTGTGGTAGGCGTCGACGCAGACCACACGCCGTCACTGACGCCGTCACTGACGCCGTCACTGACCTGCACCTCGCAAAAATTGTAACTACGCGTCAAGGCGACGCAGACCACACGCAGACGGAGAGGGCTGTGATTGATTCGCTTGGTAGCAACGCATTTCCGGTTTCCGGTTTGAAGCAGTTGTGAAATTTTTCTTCGTGTATGTGTGATTTTTTTTTGTTTTGGTTTTTTGCACAATAGTTGTCCTTATCTCTTTGATTTACTGTGACCGGAAAAGTCGGATAAACCATTCAGGAAAAGATCGCAAATTAGCAGTCACGGGGGGTACTGCACCGCGGCGAAATGGAGTGACGGAGAAGTCCGAAGGGTTCACGACGGCGTCACGGTGACGGCGTAGGCCCGGCGTCGATTTGACGCAGATCCATAATTCAGGCTTTAGAACAGAGGATCCATTTTCATCATAATGGACTCAGTGGTGGCCCAGGACCAGATGTGACTATTGCTATTACAAGCATCTGACAAAACTCAAAAATGTCATTCCACTTAAGTGAAAGAGCCCCTCCAGATGAACTAAGATCATTTTAATTTAGTATGTGTTACAAAAACGTGTCTAAAAAAGTAGTTTGTACAGGAAAGTCCATCCATTTCTGTTATGTTATCATAGGGCTGGGCGATATAGATTAGAGATTTTAATATATATCGATATATTTTTAAACGCGATATGGTATGAGACAATATAATTTATATCGATTATTTAAAAAAAAAAAAGAAAAAAAAATATATATATATATATATATATATATTATTTTTTTTTCTGATTTTGATATAGCTTATTTTGTGACAAATTGACTTGAATGTTTTATTTGAGATTTTCACAAATGTTTTGTTATTTGCACAACTGTCAACCTCAGTGGAAAAGTCTGCCTGTTACTGTCTACATTTTATTAATTGCACAGTGTATTTTAATGTAATTGTTATGCAGGAAAGGGATATTTGTTTTATTTTATTCAAGAAGCATTTTTATTCTATATATGCAGGCAGTTTATTTTTATTTCATTTGTTTTATACATTTTGATATTGTGCAGACCTCTGTTAATAAAGGAGCCTGTGTGACATTTGGCACGAGGCTTTGTATTAAAACTGACAGTTTTTTTAAGGGTTTGCCTCAGAATAACATGATGCTAACAGAGATGCTATGCTATAATGCTTTGTGGGAAACCCCAATTATGGCACAGAAAAAATATCAATATATATCGAGTATCGCCATTCAGCTAGAAAATATCGAGATAGGACTTTTGGTCCATATCGCCCAGCCCTATGTTATCATGATCATATCATGCATGGTCCTGTCAATAGATGCTAAAGGAGAGAAGCTTATAGCATCTGCTTCTAACACACTGTCATAAATATGAGCACCGACCCATTCAACCTGCATTGATAATTGATTCATTGCAGATACTTATGACAAAGTAGCAGCGAAAAGGAAGGACAACAGTACAAACAGTCCTTTTCATACAACTTTTTTTTTATATACATGCAGAGTTAACATAACTTAGTTCAACTGTAGGGACCCTATCAACGTTTTCACTTAAGTCGAAGGGCATGTTTTTAGTCTTGTCAGAGGCTAGAAAGAGCTGTTGATTCTGTTGTGACTGCTTTTGGGTGAACATTAATAGCCATTATGATGCAAACATATATTCAGTTCTAATCCAAAACGTCTTGAATTCATGTCACTCTGGTCTCTGATGCAATGATCCAATACACCTAAGGTTGCTTAAATGCTGGAATAGTCCTGTAAGCAGCTGATCTGAAGATACAAACTTACTGCTAAACAAGCTGCTGTCTTGCTGGTCATCAAATGCTCAGAATTTCATTTCATTTCATTTCATTTCATTTATTCCATTCATGGTATATCTTCTTAATAATGTTGTACAAAATTCCATGAAGTACACATTATCACCATGAAAGAAAAGGAGCAGGAAGAAGAAAACTTATGATACCTGCCCCTCTCTGTTAATACCATTACGTTGACTTACTGAACACCAATCTATCTATACCAGGGGTCGGCAACCCAAAATGCTGAAAGAGCCATAATGGACCAAAAACACAAAAAAACGAATATGTCTGGAGCCGCAAAAAATGGAAAGTCACAAAAACACATGCTGCATGTTTCTATATTAGTTATAACTGGGGGAAGATCTTTTTTTTCATTATGCACTTCGAGAAAAAAGTCGAAATGTCAAAATTAATGTTGAAGTACAACCATGAGAAAAAAGTTGAAATGTCGAGAAAAAAGTCCAAATGACGAGGAAATAGTCAACATTTCTTGAAGAAAGTCAAAATGTTGAGAAAAAACTTGAAATGTCGAGATTAATGTAAAGTACAATCTCGAGGAAAAAAGTCGAAATGTTGAGAATTAATATTAGTTGTAGTTGTAGTTGAGAGATTAATATTGAAGTATTGTTGTAAGTATTGTTTATGTAATAATTGTCTCTGGAAAGATCCTAGAGGCAACATTTGTTGGATTAGACGCTATACAAATAACATTGAATTGAATTAAAGTACAATCTCGAGAAAAAAGTCTAAATGTCGAGAAAAAAGTCTAAATGTCGAGATTAAAAAGGAAAGGAAAAAGGAAGAAAAAAAGAGAAAAAAAGAAAAAAAGGAAAAAAAGAAGAAAAGATTAGAAAAAAAAGGAAAAAAGAAAAAAAAGAAGCATATTTTGTTGTAAAAGCTCCAGGAGCCACCAGGGCGGCGCTAAAGAGCCGCATGCGGCTCTAGAGCCGCGGGTTGCCGACCCCTGATCTATACACATATGTATACCAAGAAAACAAACAAAAATACCACTCTTCTATCTATTTTTTTTCTCTTTCTCCTTCTTCTTTTTTGTAGGCACTTATCTTTTCTTTTTTAAACATTTTCTTAAGCTGATACAAACTTGTGCAACTTTTCAGTTCCTTGCTTTGTCCATGCCATATTTTCACACCTGTAACAGAAATACACATTTGTTTTATGTTTAGCCTTGCAAAAGTATGTTTGAAATCAAGTTTAAGTCTGTTGTCCTCATCCTCCAATCTGAACACATTTTGCAACTGTTCTGGTAACGATCTATTTTTTGCTTTAAACATTATTTTTAAAGTTTGAAGTTCAACTATATGCGCTATTTTCAACAAACCTGCCATAATCTGCTTGGACCACAATTATTATCATTTCTGCGTCTATAGAGAATCATGAAAATGTACACAAAGTGTTATCTTATGCCATACTTTATGTCTGAGCACATAATCTTTACCCTTAGCCACCAGTCACGTGTAGAGGACGTTAACTGTTTCCATGATATTTACTTACTGACTGCATAGATATTCATAAGTGTGTTGTCAAACGGAGTATGATCATGTTTGGTAGCGGTGAAGGCTCAAACAGAGGACACAACCAACTAAAATGAGCCCTTGTTAAATTTAAAAACCAAAAATGCTGCTGTGGTAGGAAACCATGGTTCTCAGTCATGACGAGTCTACACAACAGGACTTGTTGTTTTGTCTAATTGATGAACAGATCTTCTGCCTTATGGCAGAGGTCATCAGTGCGTTTTTTCCTCTATGGATGGTTGTGAGTTTGACATCAGGTGAGAATAATGATAATTCACAAGACAATATGGCAGTTGTCCATGCATAGTGAGGTTGGTTAGCTCAGCAAGCTGTCATTTTACTGCTGTCTGACAGAAAGAAGCTAATTAACTATGCATATTAATTACAAAAACCTGAGATCTACAACAGTTGACTGACAACCAGGAGGGTGGTATTTATTAAGGGTGTCAAATTTCTACAGTGTTGACAGTTACAGTTTTTTTTTCTAGTGTAAGTTATTATTACCATATCCTCTTAGAATTAAACTATGTATAGTAATTCTTGAATAAAAGTGTATTTTAAGTTCTGATCATAGCAGCAGCAGAGATTAAATATTTCACCCAGGCACTTATAAAAAAAAGGCAAAGAAAAGGGAAGGTATGAGAGTCCCTGCCAGATGCTGCACCTAAGCGTTGATGCCTTTTTACATACCGCCTTATTTGTCCTTCACAGAGAAATTACCTGGACCATGTGCATGTACTTCCTTTGAAGAGGGCGATGACGCGCCGTGCCCGGCTAATGACACAAGATGCATTAAGACTAAAAGTGGGGTTTCTAATGAAGATGGCTGACAAACGTCGAAGGCCTTCTCTTTCTATTATAGGGGACGTCTTCCTTTGATGAAAAGAGAATTCCTTGCCCTCCTTAAATTATCAACTTGTCCTTCGACCCTAGCATATCACAAATTTCTCATCTCTCTTGATCAAAGACACTTTTCCGGCACACTGAACACTGCATTTGCTTAAGTGCCATATTTGATTTAAGAGACCTTTCTTTTAAAACCTAATGGATGACAGAAACGGAAAGCTGTCTTTGCAGATTTCTGAAACAATAATATGCTAATGTCTACCTCACACATATGCAGTTCAATGTCTGCCATGTCTACACAGGGAAAGCTGCTGGAGAGGATAGTATATAGTTAAGTTAATAATTTGGTGCATATATATATATATATATATATATATATATATATATATATATATATATATATATATATATTAGGGATGGGTGGTATGGACTAAAAAATGTATCACGATAATTTCTGGGAATTCAACGGGAATGTATCTTTCTTTCTTTCTTTCTTTCTTTCTTTCTTTCTTTCTTTCTTTCTTTCTTTCTTTCTTTCTTTCTTTCTTTCTTTCTTTCTTTCTTTCTTTCTTTCTTTCTTTCTTTCTTTCTTTCTTTCAGGCTCATTTCCTTCCTTCTTTCCTCCTGCTCTCTCCTTCTTTCTTCCCTTTCTCTTTTCTCCCTTCCTTCCTCCTTTCCTTGTTTTCTCCCTTCCTTCTCCCCTTTCCTTCCTTCCTTCCTTCCTTCCTTCCTTCCTTCCTTCCTTCCTTCCTTCCTTCCTTCCTTCCTTCCTTCCTTCCTTCCTTCCTTCCATCCTTCGTCCCTTCCTTCCTTCCTTCCTTCCTTCCTTCCTTCCTTCCTTCCTTCCTTCCTTCCATCCTTCCATCCTTCGTCCCTTCCTTCCTTCCTTCCTTCCTTCCTTCCTTCCTTCCTTCCATCCTTCCATCCTTCGTCCCTTCCTTCCTTCCTTCCTTCCTTCCTTCCTTCCTTCCTTCCTTCCTTCCTTCCTTCCTTCCTTCCTTCCTTCCTTCCTTCCTTCGTCCCTTCCTTCCTTCCTTCCTTCCTTCCTTCCTTCCTTCCTTCCTTCCTTCCTTCCTTCCTTCCTTCCTTCCATTCCTTCCCATACGTTGTGCGTGGATTTAACACAGAACCATAAATCAGCTTTACACAAAAACTTCATCAACGGGAATTTATAGTTTTTACCGTGAGATACAAATTCTTATCGTGAGGAATTGTTTTGACGGTTTATCGTGAACGGTAAAATATCGCCCATTCCTAATATATATATATATATATATATATATATATATATATATATATATATTCGTGGCTATCTGTCATAATTTGAGGTTTTTTGTGATAGGAAATTGCAATTCTTTTTTCTAAAACCCCAACTTAACACACTTTGGGTTCTGTGAGCTACAGGATGCATTTTTGCCACAACCTACTGATGCTCGTTTGGATTTAGATCTGGGTAAGTTGGAGCCGGCATACCTTGGTCTCTTGTTGTGCCGCTCACGCTGCTGCTGCTGCTGAGCATTTCTGATATGTTGGAGGAAATGTTCCCGCTGGCAGCAGCAACAGCTATCAAGGAATACTGTTGCCATCTGTAAAAATGTTTACGTGAGTTATACCCATCAAAGTAATATCTACACGCTTGGCAAGACTCAAGGTTTTCCAGTATGAATACTGCATTATAACAAGATGATCACTGCTCCATTTCCTGCTGGTTTTAATACTGTGGCTGATTAGTGTATATTGGTTCAAACTTGTCAGACTGAAAACATGAATGAAATAAAGTGAAAACATTGTAATAGTTACGTGATGACTGGGACTTATTTTACCAGCAGTATTCCAGTGAAGTTTGCAGAGGGATTGAAAACGAGGTCTGGATACAGCAGGACTGTAATCTCAAGAGATCAAGGTTTTAGGGTAAAATGCCTGGGGCTGCACTTGCTAATAAATGGAATTAAAGTTGCACTTTTGAGCTGATTTGGCCTCTCAGTAGCAGAGCTCAGTTAGCAAATCAAGATGATACCTTGACGTGATAATTTTGGGATACTGAAATGAAAAAAGAGCAGATTTAAATCGATCCTGAGCCTAATCACAAAGAATAAAAGAAAGATGGAAACACCCACAAAGGGATCATCTTTAAATTTCCGCAGAATGTAAATCAAGTGTAGCATTCACGTTTTCTGAGTATAGCATGTGCGCATACAGCAAATATGCGTATTGCAGGGTGTCTCAGGCAAGATATAATTATGACTTCCACAGAACTGACATGAAAAAAAAAAAAAGCAACCTCTTTTCTCACACAGTTGCACACAGGCATGTGTGCATAATACCCACTGCAATGTCCACACACCCACTGTACTTACCCCAGGGAGGTTCTGGCACAGATACAATAACCAAAAGACAAGTCAGACCAGCAATGCAAACTGGCCCTCAGGTGAAAAGTGATCAACATCAGCGAAATACCACAGGAGGTTGCAATGTGAGGAGCCGTTGGAGTCTAATGTGGCATTGCTCAATCATTATTGTGAAACATGCATTTGCATATAGGTTTGATTTGTTTTGTGTGCTTTTTATAAGCTCTTAAACTCAAATTAGCGCGGCATCTTGCTCACTTGAATGTCTATTAATTAAACCGCAGTCAAATTCCAGATGTTTGATTTAATTATTCCAAAGGACGGCTAATGATAACAAATACATGAGCGCTTGAAAACAGAGAATTATCTTTTAGGATGCACGAAGGTGGTGAGAAGATAGAAATCAATAGTTAGAGAAATAACAGGAATAATCGTTCAGTTGCGGCTACAAGCAGCAAAATTGTCACACATTCTCCTTAGGGGTTGCTCTTTTGATAAAACCATTGTGCCAAAAAAAAAATTGGTTGGGTTTTTTTTTAGTTTTTTCGGGTTTATTTTCGGGTTTTTTCGGGTTTTTTCGGGTTTATTTTCGGATGTGTTTCTGGGTTTTTTCTGGTTTATTTTCGGGTGTGTTTCGGGTTTTTTCTGGTTTATATTCGGGTGTGTTTCGGGTTTTTTCTGGTTTATTTTCGGGTGTGTTTCGGGTTTTTTCTGGTTTATTTTCTGGTGTGTTTCGGGTTTTTTTCTGGTTTATTTTCGGGTGTGTTTCGGGTTTTTTCTGGTTTATTTTCGGGTGTGTTTCGGGTTTTTTCTGGTTTATTTTCTGGTGTGTTTCGGGTTTTTTTCTGGTTTATTTTCGGGTGTGTTTCGGGTTTTTTCTGGTTTATTTTCGGGTGTGTTTCGGGTTTTTTCGGGTTGGACCCATGGACTTACACTTTGACTTCCTTGTAACATATATCAGTCCCAGAATCCTAATATTCTGCAAAATTTGAGTTTTTTTTGTTATGTTTGACACTGGTAAAATGGATGGCAGTGTATACTTTAGTATTGTTAGAGGTTTTGTGTGTGTTTTTTTTTTTTTTGGCACAATGGTTTTATCAAAAGAGCAACCCCTAAGGAGTATGTGTGACAATTTTGCTGCTTGTAGCCGCAACTGAACGATTCACCTGTTTTCTGCCTGTTGTTTCTCTAACTACAAGGCAATCTCTCGTACAAGACGAAGGAATTTCCAAAGAACACGTTTGAGTCAGAACCCCTTTGTCACACACAGCAGTGCACTCCTTTTCTGCCTGCCGTCAAAGAAGAGATTAAGTTGTCAAACGGCGGGTCCTGGTCCAGACTGGTCTGTTGAGTGGATATTCACTAGTCTGATCTCTGCCACTGCTAATAGACAGAGCTCAAAGGGGAGTAGGGAGAACAGGGGAGGGAACGGGAGTAAGAAGGCTTTAGGATCACTTTACCTGGATTCGGCAGTGTGGCGCTGGTGGATTAGTGCCCTGGGCCTCATGGCACGCTAGTCTGCAAACACCCCATAACATTCTACAACAGGTACAAACACACATGCCCATTCAAGACGTAGTGGCCGTCAAACACACACAAACAATGGGCTCATTTTTCCCCCCGCTTCCGAACCTACCTCCTCGCAACACATGTCCACTGCTGAGACATGCAAGCAAATACCCAGCGAACCTCTTCAGTTTCACAACGTCTAAGGTCTGTGCAGAAGTTGCCCCGATTGGAAGTGCACCAGATAAGACAACAAGTCATAATTCCGGCGGCTTATAAAACTTCCACACTTATTTCTGGCTTTGGTTCAGTTGGGATGCCTCCCATAAACTTTCTTCGGCATCCTAGAAGCTTTGAGAAGTCTGTTCCTGGTCTGATACAACTCTGTAAGGTCACTCACTCATCCAGAACTGCAGAAGCATAACCCATAAAGGAGAAAATACAGGTTGTTCTTGGCAGAAAGGACGGAAAGCCACCACGGCTCCATCCCTCTCCGCAGCCTCTGTCTGCTCTGCCCCCCCCCCCCGCCCCCCTCCCCGTCACTACCTGATGACTTCTCCATCCGTTTTAATTGGTAATTATTTTGCGGGGTTTAATGCCTTTATTCAGACTGTCACTGTGGAGTCAGGAGAGGAGGATTAGGTGCCCCAGGGGGACGAGACACTGGCACGGCCAGGACAGCTCATTTTTACACAAGCAGGGGAGGAGGACAGCTCATCTTTGATCCGGCTGGGGCTTCGCAGGCCAGAGGGGTGACAGCTGCACTTTCTTTAGCCCACATTTGAATTTGAATTCTATCTTAGGATGCAGCGCGCCACGGACTTGGCAGGGCAGTGGGGTAATCTGCTCGGCACAAACGCCTGGGCCTTTTCTTCCTGTGTGCCCTCGCAGAGATTGGAGTAATTAAAGTTAAATGGAATGCATTAAAAACTCAGTTGTGCCGAGGCTGTGGCGGCCGTGCCAACAGTGAATGGGCTGGGGCTGTCCTTTTACGCCGCTCTAATCCTGCGGAATATATGTGTGCCCCATGACTTTGATGCTTCGCTACCAAAGCATCGGAAACGGCTACCAGTGGAGCTACAACTGACTGCTGGCTTTCACCTCAGAAGAACATCTTGGAAAGCAAATTCAGCTGGATTCTGACATTGGCAGGAAGTTGGATGAAATCAGTTCTGGGAGGCTATTAGCACTTTCCAGAACTCAAATGTCACTCCCCAATCGCTCGGCTTTGATGTGCGCTTGATTTAAATATCTACACACTACCTGTACCCCGGTAGTATTCAGAGAGAATCCTGACTGGCTGTTCTAATACTGTAACTAACACAAAGAGCACTTGTAGGGTCAGCTGTTCCAGGGAAATGTTGGCCAATACATGAAGAACAACTCTCCATGCCAACAAATGTTGGCTTGTCTCATGTGTTACTGAGTGGAAGGGACAGGCACACCCAGCATTTCAGCCATTTTAACTCGGAAAGTAATTGCCACAAAAGACATACCGGCACCTTTGGGGACCAGACCTGCTGTTCCAGGTACATGTCAAAAAGAATTGAAGCATCAAACCCTAAGGTAATTGTCACCGCCTTTCATTTCAGAGGAATGTGGACAGAGACAAAGCCAGGGGGGTGGGGGGGCAAGGCGGCAAAACTATCATCATAATCTTTTCCTGGCTTTGTGTGTGATCCTTGAGCCCTCATAATGATAGGAGATAGGACAGGGAGAAACCCAGAGCTGTGGGAGCAGGTCTTTTATGAAAACCAACACATAAAGCAACGTGAAGGGAGAGACAAAGATGCAAATCAGTTCAGAGAGAAAATTATTGTACCCTCACTTGTTAGCGTGGTGGTTTACTATCTAAAACACATTAAGCTAATTAAAACATTTAAGCCAGTCCCTCTATGTAATCCATATAACATATAACCCCCTCCGTTCATCCAGATACAGTCAAAAGAATAGGTCAGGCCAGTTAAACAGTTACCACACACGTTTCCTAGGTTTCACAGTAAATGCCTAAACCCCAAAGCATTTGTCTAATAACACTGCCTGTTGCAACAAAAAAATTCCCCTTAAGCTCATAAAGGACGGGGCGCATAAACATGATGCCCACATACTTTGACACTATATGACATTTAATGTCACATCATTACTTTTTTTGATGCCAAATTTCTTTTTTCTTCTTAATTTTATGTCAGGAACATGGCAAACACGACATGCCTGAAAGCCAAATTTAGTGTTCTGAACATTTTTTGGAAGGGCAAAAAGAAAAACCTGGATGACACTCAGCTCGGCAATTTTAGTAGTTTGGATGCCCTTTACTCCGCGACCGGCTTCCATTGCACCTTGCCTGGTTACCTGAGACATCTGCCTGCTCTTTCACTGCTATTCTTTTCTGCATTTCCTGTGATACAAAGAATGAAACACCAGAAATTGTTGGAGTGCAAACAGCACCCGTATGATAGATTTTTGCAGGAAAGGTTACAAAGTTCAGAGCGGTTGATGAGTTTGTCGCAGGTCTGAGGCCAGAGTTTCTGTCCCGTCAAAAAATGTAATGGTTTTCACTTCACCATCACACGATTAAAGCCTGTCCGAGCTGCAAACAACAGATCTGTATATTTCTAGTCTTGTTATCTCCAACTAAGGAAAAAAAAAAATCAAAGGAAAAAAAAATAATTCTGGTATAAAAGTTTTGCAATATTGTCATTTTCTGCTCTAAAAGTTTTCTGCTCAACTTTTTCTAAGCTCTGTGCAAGGATTGCTTATCTAGGACGGGTACCGAGTAAGGGTCATTTTTGGTATTGGTACTGAGTTGGATCAGTACTGGAGTACAGACAAACTACAAAAAAATTAATTACGTTAATGTAGGGACATGTGACTAGGCCTGTGTTGAAAAAATCGATTTCCCAATTCTAAATCGATTCTCATATTAATTCCTAAAAATCGATTCATATGTCTAAAGATCGATTTTTTTTTCTTTTTTTCTTTCTTTCTTTTATTTATTTATGTTTTTTTTTTCATCATTACATTACAACTTTTGGTTATTCTTTGTTTATCCCCAAAAAAGGAATGTTTTGTTGGACACGAGAATAACTGTTGCCATGTTTTTGCCTTTAAATATGTTTAAAGGTATGAAAATATTAAAATGTTAGGTTATAATTGCATAAATTGTCTATATTTCATTACTTTATATACTGTCTTGGGGTTACATTTGCAAAAAATGCTAAAAACCAAATGCTCAAAAATTAAAAACCAAAATAGACCGAAAATGGAACAAATAAAAACGGAATGTGGGAAAAAATAAAAGCGATTTCATCCGTCTCTGTTTCCTCCCTGGATCTGTTTGGTAATTCTGGCCCACAATGTTTCTGAAAGCAGTTCTATCAGCATTCTGGGAGCTGATTGGTCCTTACAGCATCATTAGCTGCAATACTTGCTGTTTAATCTCAATATAATACTAGTATTCATATGTTGCAGAACTACAGTCATATAATTCATGCAACAGCTCAAAAAACTGTTTTAATAACACTAACCCAAATCAATATCGGAATCGAATCGAATCGGATCGAATCAAATCTTGATAATCGATTCTGAATCTTAAGAATCGGAATCGAATCGATTCTTGACATTTGAATTGATCCCCAGCTCTACATGTGACCAACGTCTGCCGTGTGTGTGTATACATATCCATCCACGTATCCATCTGCATGTAAACAGTCAGTCATGGCTGAATGTGTGAGATGTTCAACAGTGTGGGCTGATAATACTTTACTCCACTTACGAAAATGACCTTAAATGAACATATGACAAGGTGTAGTCACACACAAAGGGGTTAACACCAACATCGAGACAGCCAATAACCAGCAATGTATACTTTGTTTGATTGGACCATGACTTCCATTTGAGTCACAGAAAGGTGCTGCAAAACCTTGTAATCAATGTAATTGAGTCCACGTGTTCTACTATTGATTACCTTTTTGACTTCAGGTGATCAGAAACTGCTGTTTACTAGGAAGTGTTTTGCATCTTAACCGTATTAATATTTGTACAGTGAGCGAAAATAACCGAGTCAAATTCCCTGTCTTGTTTGACCTGACTTGGCCAAATAAACCTGATTCTGGTTCTGATTCTGATTTCAGTGTTATCTGGGTGACGAATCCAACTTTCTGTGAACATTTTGCGACCACTTTAGTTATAAAAGTGCACAAATCAAAGTGTCCTGTTTTGCTTGTGAAGTAGGGCTGCTCGGATCTACGGTGGCCGAGACCCGCCATTGCTGAAAATAAAAGTAACGCTGCAAACAGAAACAAACGCAGCTGCAAATAAAATAAACGCTTTGCAAATAAAATAAACGCTGCAAACAAAAAGAAACGCTGCTGCAAATAAAATAAACGCTGCAAATAAAATAAAAAAACTACGCAAATAAAAAAGCCACAACGGAAGTGAATTACCGGGGACTATTTTAGCCGATGCACCGGTGTTGCACATTAAAAATAACACGTAGCGACGTTGAACACTAACCTTTTCACTTATTTTCTCGTTCGTTGTTCTTCTTATTCCTTGCTGTTCTTATTTCTTCCTTTTCACTTACGTCCTCTTCGTCTTCTTCTTCTCCTCTCACGTAAAAAACACTGGTGCATCAGTAAAAATAGTCCCGGGTAATTCACTTCCGTTGTGGCTTTTTTATTTGCGTAATTTTCTTTTTCTTTGCAGCAGCGTTTCTTTATATTTGCAGCGTTTCTTTTATTTGCAGCGGCTTTTGTTTTTATTTTCAGCGTTTATTTTATTTGTAAAGCGTAATTTATTTGCAGCAGCGTTTATTTTTATTTGCAGTGTTTATTTAATTTTCCGCAATGGCGGGTCTCGGCCACCGTACGGATCAGATCAGAACTTTCCCTAATCATAACTAAGTAGTTTTGATGCCTACACATAACCAAACAGCAATAGAAAAAAAGTAAAACAATTTACTGAATAAAATTCAGTGATCAAACTCATTGAGATTGCAGTGGTCAAACTCTGTCACAAACCAGTGCATCCTGTTTGAATGTAATTCCATCTTTCCACCTTGATTCCTTCCTACCTCTTAAGATAGACAATCGCCGGTTTTTATTCCACCTTTACTGAATGAGAGAATTTCCATGATCACATAATGAACATTCTTCAACATATAACACATAATGTGGCAGCACCACGTAATGAAATGTTGAAGATGCTGCGGCAATTCTCCATAGTTCTGAGATTAGGTTGGCATAGCAACCTGAGCTTGTCAACGGGGTCCTTTCAGAGATGAACTGCATACAGCTCTGCTCATCAGAAAACATCTGAGTGTGTGGGCTTCATGTGAGAATGTGCACCATGGTCACTCACCTGTAAAAGTAGCCAGAACTATCTCGTTGTTTTAGACATTCCAACGTTTCTGCTTTGAGAGCGGAGGCAGCACACTCAGGTCAAGTGCAAGGCATGACATACAGTATTCCTTAGAGCGACAACACTGATGTAAATCCTTATCACACACAAGCTCGTCAAGTCCAAATCCTTCTGCTCAATCAAATGCTAACATGTTTGGCTTATGGCTAAAAAAAAAAAAAAAAAAACAGAAAAAAAATCTTGACGTTCTGTCATTTCAGCATGAATGATACATTTTTCACATGTACTAAGGCTCTTTTTCTGTCACTGTAGGAGGTTAGTCTGAACATAACACAAATGCATGTTGCATCCCATGTCCAAAAACAACTTCTGAGGACTCCAGGATGTCAAAAGTCAAGATGTTAAACTAACTATTTTCTGTCTATTCATTAGTATGAACTGATACACAAAAAATATATTTAATCTTCCAACAAAGATTTTTACAAGAATGCAGACAAAGTTATTTCCCCAAATGGAATAAGTGAGTGGAATAACATCCCACAGAACATTAGAGAGTCCATTTCATACAATGTCTTCAAATATAATCTTAGGAATTGGTTGATCGATAATCAAAGATGTGAACATTGATGTGTTGATGTGTTCCATGAGTTAACATGGAAACAACACATTGAATACATTAAAGGGAAAATTTCAAAATCACTCGCAATCCTGTATAAATCCAGAAATGTACTGAATTCCAAGGCCTTGCATTTGATTTACTACTCATTGATTGTTCCCTATTTATCTTACTGTGTGGAATTGTGGGGATCCACCTTTAAAACCACCTTAAATGCAATAATAAAACTTCAAAAACGAGCCATACGTACCATCAATAAGGCTGATTACTACGCTCACACAGATCCACTTTTTCTAAATTCTCATGTTATTAAATTTTATGATTTGTTTTATTTTAAAATCATGCAAATTATGTTTAAAGCAAAATCAAAAATGCTCCCTGACCCAATACAGAGGTTCTTTTCAATTCAGGAGACTCGTTACAATCTTAGAGGTGTCTGTAATTTCACAGTACGAATAGCTAAAAAAGGTATGAAAAGGAGATGTGTCTCCATTACTGGAGTTAAATTCTGGAATGATGCCAACATAAATTTAAAAACATGTAATTCTTTTGTTGTATTTAAGAAAATGGTTTGTAAAGCTATTTTTGAAGCTTATAAGTGCAATTGACCATCTGTTAATGTTTCTTTGCTTTTCTATTGTTTCTTTGCCTTTTGTTGTTTCTTTGCTTTTCTATTCTCTTTTTGGTTTTCTGGAGGTCGGTAGCCAAAAATAGAAAGTTGTTAATATAGGATAGGCTTTTATAAGCAGTTTGCTTCTGCCTATGCCTTTTCAGTTATTGTTCAACACATTTTTTTGGTTTAATAGTTAATGCTGTGTACAATGTTTTTTTGGTGTTGTTTTGTGTTGCAATGACTGAATAAACTTCATTCATTCATTCATTCATTCATGTGTATACTATCGATGTGAGGATGAACTGTGTATATTATAAGGGTTGAATTATATATGTTATATGTTATTGCTGATGTGTTTGTACTTGTGTTTTAATCTTTTTTTACTAGGTACTAGCCTATTATTTCTGGCAGGGGGACTGCCAATGTAAACTAGCCTTTTGGCTACAATTGGGTACATTTACATTTTATTTTATAAAATGTTTCTTAATGTACGTTGTCCCTCTCTAACAAATAAAAATAAACTGAAACTGAAAACTGAAACAAATTAGTGTTACTAATAGTTCCACCAGTTTTGTGTACAAACTAAAATTCTCCAGAATATTTGACCGTCATTTGAGTGTCCTTTTATATTCTTTGTATTTTCAAAAATCAAGAAAGTCAATTTCGCAGTAATTATGTTCCTTCTCTATTTATAATGTCTACTGACCTGAACTCAGGTGAACTTCATCCACTTCTAAATGTAAATTAAAAGACATAATGTGGTTTGTACATTTAGATAAAGCGGCATTTAAATGCTGAACTGAGTAGTCAATAATTATTACAGATGTGTCTTTGATGAAATGCTTTGTGGCATCTCATCTATCACACACATGCGCTCTGATGGTGTGTCATTTCTCTTGCAGATGTATGTTACTTTAAGTCTTCCCTACTTTCTTGTTACTTGTAATCAGAGGTGTCTTCAGTATTCACATTCATTACTCAGGTAGAAGTATAGATACTAGAGTTTAAAAATACTCCTGTAGAAGTTGAAGTATCAACTCAAGTTTTTTACTCAAGGAAAAGTATAAAAGTACTGGTTTCAAAACTACTTAAAGTATAAAAGTAAAAGTAATGTAAGGGGGAAAAAAGACATTAAGGACAAAAGCCATTGAAAATGAATGTATCTTAGTATAATGCAAATATATTAAAGAACCATATATGTGTACTATTGAGCATTAACATGTGTTTCAGAGAGCAGCAGATATGATGACTAGTTTCCTATAAGTATTGTAATGGTGCAAAAAGTCAAACTTCAGAGGCATGTTATCATTTATCCTAACCTTTATTGGAATGTACATCCAAGTTTAGTTGCAGGAATCTGAGGGAACGGATGTAAGAACAAAACTGGACAAGAACATCTGAAACAACCACAACCAAATTCACTCTATCCGGATGGAGCAATTTAACTGGATAGTTTTTATTTAAAGGCCAAAATGAAATAGAGTAACGAGGCTGTTTTTAAAATGTAAGGAGTAAAAAGTACAGATAACTGCGTGAAAATGTAAGGAGTAAAAGTAAAAAGTCGTCTGAAAAATAATTACTCCAGTGAAGTATAGATAACCAAAATTTCTACTTAAGTAAGGTAACTAAGTATTTGTACTTTGTTACTTGACACCTCTGCCTGTAATACTTTGTATCAATGTCTTAATTGGATTTTGAAGACACAAGTTGATCAGACACATTTTTCTCTTCAGGCATTTTAGATGAAGGAACTGTAAAGATTAATTTTTTTTGGGGGGGGGCAGACAAAAACACAGACAAGCAGATAGTCCAAGAGAGTCTAATGTAGTTCTCCTTGCAATCCACTGCCTTACCTTACTGTTCACGGATCAGTACGCTTGTGCATGTGGACATTTACCTTGCAGATCACCAAATTCAAATATATCTTGCACCCGTATATCGTCTCTTTAAAGGGAAAAGTGTCATGATTACAATCACACCACTATTGTCTGTTATGAAAAAAGGAGAGCTTGTGCGTCTTCAGACGAGGGATTCAAGTGTGTCTTCACTCAAAAGTGAAAATAATCCCTGAATAACTAATTAAAAAGCATCTGAATACAAATGTAAGACCTTGGTTTATACTTTTGTGGATTTGATTAGTGGTGATTTGTCTATTCGCTGACAGATAGTTGATGTTGGTGAGATAAGGTGGGGGGGGTGGGGGGGGGCAAAGCTTTTGGCTGAGAAGCCCTATTATTCATGGGCAGCAGTTGAGTGTGTGTTTCCATTAGATGTGTGAAGGCCTCTAAGGTCTAAGAATGCACTTTAATAGATACCTGTCAAATGTAATTAACTATGTTTTTCCTATATCATACGCTTTCCCATTGCCTCCAGCCAGAGACTCCACAGTGTGTTTGTGTGTGTGTACGTGCACGAGCGGGTCTGTGTGTGAGAGAGACAAGAGTCTGTCTCAGCGTCTTTTGCCACCCAGCGATTGGAGACAGTTTTAATTGCACCATGACAACCACAAGAAAAGACCAGAAGCCCCATAAAAGCCAAAGCAAGCTGGCAGCCGTCCCACAGTAGAAAGCTAGCCATGCCATAATTACAGGTAAAAAGACCTCTAGCACTGCAGCTCAGCACCGTGTTTATTTGACACCAATCATGCAACTATGCAGGTATCCCAACAATAACGTGCTCTGTCCCGACAGGACTGAGGTGCCTCTGAGAAAGACTTGGACATCACTGGCAATCAAGGAATGTGTTGTGGCTTGGAGGCTGAACTCCCGTCAGAACATGAAAGTGAGCAGAGAGACCTTGATTTTTTAAAGAGCTCAGATGTGCATGTTACATTGTTCCCAGTCAGAGAGGAGTCCCGTATGGCATCAATAATTTATTTTACAAGAGTCACTTGTGCCTCCAGCGAGCAGCTTTATTTAAATGTTGTGATATCCGCGTCTGAGGGTGTAAGCGGCCATATTAAAGATAGATTGTTGAAGTCAGTGACACCTTCTGTTGCAGGGGGACTTTGTTCTTTTAATGAACTTAAGCTCAGGTGATCTGCTCTCACTTGAATTGAGGATTTTGATGCAAAGACTCTTTAGTTTAATTTATAGGCATTATGCAAACAAACAGAGGTGGTAGTAACGAGTTACATTTACTCCGTTACATTTACTTGAGTAAGTTTTGGGAAATTTTGTACTTTTAGGAGTAGTTTTGAATCACTATACTTTTTACTTTTACTTGAGTAGATTTGTGAAGAAGAAACTGTTACTCTTACTCCGCTACATTAGGCTACGTTGGGCTGTTACTTTTCTTTTATCCCTTTTATCCACGTACGCGTCAATCTCATGACATCACTGGGTGATTCTTTGGGAAAAATGTTTGTTTTTGCATGTTTTTTTCACATTTACACAGACTCAAACACACACAGAGTTTCTATGAGTTCATGTTTGTTCTAGTTCTGCCTGGTTAAAAGAGAAAAGTACAAAGGTTGTTGACTTGCTTAATTTATTTTTTTATTCTGTTATTATTTTATCTATTTTATTATTTATTAAAGTACTTGAATTTACTTTAAGATTATTTTAATTTAAGCTATTTTTTTTATTAATTTTAATTAATTTTATTCTTTTATTGATTTAATTTGCCTGAAGATTATTATTTTTTTTTTACTTTTGTCTGTTTGAATGGTTGTGTTAAAAAAATAAATCAGACGTTACTCAACAGTTACTCAGTGCTTGAGTAGTTTTTTCACTAAGTACTTTTACTCAAGTAATTATTTGGATGACTACTTTTTACTTCTACTTGAGTCATATTATTCTGAAGTAACAGTACTTTTACTTGAGTACAATTTTTGGCTACTCTACCCACCTCTGCAAACAAATGACTGCGTAGTGACCATGAACTTGAGACTGTTTCTTCTTCTACGATGACAAGGAGAGGAGGGTGATAAATTAGTTCTAATATTGTGGGAAAACTTTCTGTAAAATTACTGTTAGAGCCATTTGTCATGTATAGAAGGTGATTAATAATTTAGATTTAAGAATATTTGATTAAGTGTATTTCGAATAATATGCAGTTTAATATCAGTTCGCAAGGTGTTGCCTAATAATATTAATAACTGCAGCTTTCTCATTGGTTGCATATATGCCACGTGATGTACGTGTATTATTGCTTTTTTTGTGAAGCTATGTAACTGAAGCCCCTTTCACACAGCCAGTTCGAGGCGGGAACGTTGCGCCTTTAAGCCGCCTCGCTGTTCTGTGTGAAAGTCACGGAGGCGGAATGGGGGGGCCAAGTGGCCCCACCAATAAGCCGGCAGCGGAGGTAGTCACAGAGCCGAAACGGGGTCTGTGTGAATGACACAGCCGGCATGCCGGCATGCCACTAGACGCTGATGCTGTCGTCACGCCTCTGATTGCGGAACGCCGGCATGCTGTGTGAATTTACAGACGGGAGCGGCGTTATGCCGGCGTTGTACGGTTCTGTGTGAACCAACAAAGGCGGCGTATTGGCAGGACTTCTTTACACCAATATTGCGGAATCTCTGTGTGAAAGGGGCTCGAGAGAGCACACTAGTTTTTGACCGTGCTTACACGAGAATATTGTTTTTCATATAATTGCACAGTTGTTTTGTTTTTGTTGCTGAAAGAAAAGTTTTTCACTAAACTTTTGAAAGAAGAACACGGACTGTGACTTTTATTTGAAGTACGCGTCAACTACATGCTCGGAACCATAGCTTGGTGTGCTTTACCAGGAATTAGACGGAGCCACACTAACAATTACATTCTCACTGGGATCACGAAAAAAACACAACTGGAACATTATTTAACTTGTGAAAATTCAAGGTTTTTTGAGGAATCTAGAAAAACTTTGACAACAAGAGAATCAAATTAGAGCTTAATTTATTGTTTTTTACCCTGTTTTACGTTCAAAGGCTCTATTTTAAAACCTAAACCAAACCGAAAAGCTTTTTATAAAACAAAACTTAACCCATATGCTTTTAATGCCTAAACCTAACCAATTTTTTCAGGTCCACAAACCTAACCAGACAGTGAATTAAAGAGGTAAATAAGTTTCAGCCCCTAAAGTGGAGTTTTTCACCTGTTTGTCCTGACTGAATATGAAACTAATAACAATAACAATAAATCATGTCAACGTCCACAAATTAATAGATTTTCTGGTGCTAGTGCCTCAGGAATGGTCCTGACAAGAACTTGTTACATGTGAATTACGCTTATCTCATTTAATTTGAATGTAATCTCCCAACTTCAAGCAATCACATTGGCATTCATGCCAATACACTTCCTACATAAATCACAAACACTTAAGAGACGGTACTGGTCTCTATTCAGAAAACCAGACCCCAACACATAAATCTCACCTCTGTAAGTACTTAACGAGAGCACAATGTGTGTTTTATGTGTTCTTTATGAGTGTGGAAAGGCCACATCTTGAATGACACTCACCGCCAGAGCCATTGAGAGAGGGAGGGGGGGACAAAATCGCTTTACAGGCTCATTTTCTAACATATGCTCGCTTTACACTTAGAAAGAGTTTGCGTAAAAATACAACATGTTTCCTCTCATTTTTAATCACTTGTTTTTATGTTCAATCAAGCTCTGTTTTTTTTTTTTTTTTACTTCTCTTCTGCTTGTGGTGAAAATAGCAGTTAGGCGACGACTCCCAAGCTGCTAAAGTGGTGAACGGGGGCTCAAGTGAAGCAGCAATGTTTTATCATGTTTCTGACTTTGCGACAAGGATGCAGCAGTCACTTTCATCACCAAAGCCGGGACTCTTAAAGAGTCGTGTGGTGTGGAAACTTCTTTTTTTTACGAGTTTGATTCTGAAATCCAGAGAGATGCCGGTTTTTGACATGACAAATGGCAATTTGACTTTATTGCATAAGTATACGGAGTATACTGTACCCACCTGTCAGTTCCCTCTGATGGGCATCACTCAGTTGTAAACGTACTTACAAATCTGCATCCATCAGCAGCGTAGCTAATGTTTGTGATGCTACACCAACAGCAGAGGTGTCAAGTAACGAAGTACAAATACTTCGTTACCTTACTTAAGTAGAAATTTTGGTTATCTATACTTCACTGGAGTAATTATTTTTCAGACGACTTTTTACTTTTACTCCTTAGATTTTGACGCAATTATCTGTGCTTTTTACTCCTTACATTTTAAAAACAGCCTCGTTACTCTATTTCATTTCGGCCTTTTAAGAAAAAACTATCCAGTTAAATTGCTCCATCCGGATAGAGTGAATTTGGTTGTGGTTGTTTCAGATGTTCTTGTCCAGTTTTGTTCTTACATCCGTTGCCCTCAGGTCCCCGTTTACACGGAGCAAAAACTGAGGCGTTTTCATGCGTTTTGGCCGTTCGTTTACACGAAAACGGAGGTCAAAGTCACCAAAAACGATCATTTCTGAAAACTCCGGCCAAAGTGGAGATTTTCAAAAACTCCGTTTTCACGTTTGCGTCTAAACAGAGGAAAACGGAGGAAAACGGAGATTTACGTCACATTATGCGACAGAAACGTCCCCAGCAGCGTCATGAGTGCGACCTGTGTTTACAATTTGTTTGGCCACCATCAATATTTTATTTTATTTTACCTGTTTTAAATTCTCTCAGACTCTCGTTCCGTCTTGGAAGTAAAGCCTGAATTATGGTCCCGCGTTAAATCGACGCAGAGCCTACGGCGTAGGGCACGCGGCGATGCGCGCCGTACGGTGTGCGTCGCCGCGTACCCTACGCCGTAGGCTCTCCGTTGGTGTAACGGGGGACCATAAATCAGCCTTAACTGGAAGTTACACGTGTCATTTGTTGATGTTTTTTCCAGGATTCTGATTGGCTGGCATGACGTTAACAGCGTTTTCATGCGGGTCCGTGTAAACGAGGATATTTTTGAAAACGTAGAGGGGAAAATATCCGTTTTTGTAAATAACCGGCTACGTGTAAACGTGGCCTCAGATTCCTGCAACTAAACTTGGATGTACATTCCAATAAAGGTTAGGATAAATGATAACATGCCTCTGAAGTTTGACTTTTTGCACCATTACAATACTTATAGGCAACTAGTCATCATATCTCCTGCTCTCTGAAACACATGTTAATGCTCAATAGTACACATATATGCTTCTTTAATATATTTGCATTATACTAAGATACATTCATTTTCAATGGTTTTTGTCCTTAATGGCTTTTTTCCCCCTTACATTACTTTTACTTTTATACTTTAAGTAGTTTTGAAACCAGTACTTTTATACTTTTACTTGAATAAAACACTTGAGTTGATACTTCAACTTCTACAGGAGTATTTTTAAACTCTAGTATCTATACTTCTACCTGAGTAATGAATGTGAATACTTTTGACACCACTGCCAACCGTACCCCAGTCCCGTCACTGACAGTGATGGAGGAGCTCTTCCTCCACCTGAAGATGCCAACTACTGTTGGTAGGTCCCTTTTTTTTATTGCCGGACCTTGTAAATGATGTTAATAACCTGTCTGGGCTGGGCTCAACCAGAAATATCTGCGAGCTGCTGGTCAAGTAATTATGATAATGGCACACTCTGGCCTCCATTATCTGTCAAACCTCCTGTTCCAAGTTACAGTTCACAAAGTAAACTACCTAGCCCATATGGACTATTTGCAAAGTGGGAGAATAGTTGACCAACTTCCATGTGTGGCTGGAGTAAGGAATAAGCCATAATTATGTAGTTTTCCCTCACTGGTCTTTGGGGCAGTTTTGGACCAGTAGTTTCATTATTCCCTGAGGTCAAGCAGCAGAAATTATGCGACAATATGCAACCGCTACTGGCCCATTTTAGGTTAAACTAAATGGAGTAGTCTTACATGTCACATTTATCCTTTGCTGTATGGCCTGCTTTCAAAAAAAGACATGAATTAAGAGTATAGCCACATCCCCAGGGACCACATGCACTGACTGCATTTATACAGGGCTTTTCTGGTCCTTGGGCTATTCCGCCAAACACACAGATGTACAGCGCCGCCCAGTCTGTGCAGTTTCTAAGTCTATCCACCACCTTTTTCTCACACACAAGTGTGCAGAAGATGAAATGTTAGGTTGTTTTGACCGTATGCATGTGACATGTGGACTGGGGAGGCATGTAACTGAACCACCAACCTTTTGATCTGCAGATTACTCAGGCCGTAGAGGATCCCACTTAAGCATGATTTATGGTTCTACGTAGGAGTTATCCCAGTAGCCTACATATAGGACCTGCATCAATGTAATTACGCCACCAAAAGCTAGGTAGCAGTGTGGGGTCTGTTCTGCAGAGCTCCAGGTTGCAGTGCTGAGCTTTTCTTTTGTTTATGTCCTTTATGTAGCTCAGACAAAGCATTGGAGCAAATGTAGCATATTTTATGAGAGTTGGAGATTATAAACGTTGAGCAACGGTAACTTTTACTGACATTGCTGCAGTCTATTGTTCTACTAGTCTGACATACGAATCACATTTATCTCAGTTCTGAATCGACCTGATCCACAGCAACATTTCTGGAGAACTGCACACTCTCCGGCTATGGCAGTGGGCATAAGTCATTACTTAAACAAAGAAGCATGAATGACAGATTAAAAGCATCTGATGCGGATATCTTGTTTTGTTTTTAAGATGTGCTACTTGTTCTGATAATCAGTACTCGAGTTGAGGGGGGATGAGGGGGGATGGCATCCCCCCTGAAATAAAAACGGTCAAGATCATCCCCCCTTTCCATCCCTTATGTCATTTCATCAATTAATGTGCTATTTCAACATTTAGAGTCATTACCAGAAAAATAACTTATTTGACAATTTTCACCTGTTTCAAGTAAATTTTCACTTGAAATAAGTAGAAAAATCTGCCAATGGGACAAGATTTATCCTCTCATTACAAGCAATAAAATCTTGTTCCACATGCAGATTTTTCTACTTATTTTAAGTGAAAATCTACTTGAAACAGGTGAGAATGGTTGTTTTTTCCAGTGATGACTCTTGTTTTAAGTGTAATGAGATTTTTTTACTAAAATGAGACATTTTAACTAGAAATAAGACAAATATTCTTGTTAAGATTTTGAGTTTTTGCAGTGATCCATTTTACTTATCCTGTGAAGGACAGAGTCATATTGATAAGTTCAGAAAACAGTTTTTTATTCTTGTGTTTGATGTATTTGATGTAAGCCCAGTGGATATTTAAAGCTTACAGAAGGCTGCATTTAACTGCTGCTATGTCATTCCTGCAGTATTTCTGCAGGTGTTTTGGTCAGTGCTATTAGTTGTAATATATTATATTATTTGTAATCAGCACAAATTATCTGTCCCCATATGATAAAATCCACCATCCCTCCTGATCTTTTTTTACAACTCGAGTACTGCTGATAATCATGTGCAAGTTAAACTGTTAGTTTGTTATATTCCAATGAAAAGATGAATGATTGTACACTGTAGATGAACAATGAAACGATCCACAAAGTAATGTTATCTACTTATCATAAGTATAATATGCAAGTGTGTGCATAAACAGAAAGATATGCACATTTCCTTAGAAATACATGTGTGGGGTTGAGAAAATTAAGTCTGGCTTCTTTTCTGGTATTAAAGGAAATCCAACCATGCAACTCTCCCTCACATGCATGCGCGCAGACAACCGTGCACACACTTTTAGCATCTCTCATGACTATACATTTGCATATCTAGAAAGTATTTCCTGGTAAGTAGAGCAATGGTTGTTCTCAGGAGAAACACAGACACAGATAGAAATTTGTATTAAAGAGAAAAAACATCTACGCAAAAAAAAGAACAAAACCGCTGTACACTATTACTTTAATGATCCACATGTTCAAAGGAAACTTATTCATAATCTTCCGCGATGAACAAGGGAATGAACCACTGGTGTAAAGTGTTTTTAATTTGGTGCTTGCGTTCTGCAGATGTTTGCTCTTCAATTTCCTTTTCATGAAGTTTTCTCACCACATTGTTCACCACAGGTCACACAGCCACTCTGCACGCTGCTGCTAAGGGTATGTTGATCAGGCGGTGTCAAGTCTCTTGTTGCCTTCAAAACTTTGTGTTTCCTCCTAAACTCTGCAGGTGTAGCTGCGTCCTTTGTGAAATTTCCCTTTTCCCCAACGGGCCAATACATCATAGGGGCTGGGGTTTAAAGGTTACACGTCCCAGTAGGTGTCAGCCTCATTACCCCAGAGTGGATCAACCCAACCCAGAGGGCTTTCTGAGTATTTAGGTAACCTCTGACCTCTTGCTTCTGGGGAAGCTCGCTCTTTCTGTCACTCAAAGTGTTCCTTTTTCCAGTTTTTTTCTCCCCTCCATCTGTGGCTTCCAGGTTCAAGTTCACGATCAGGCGCAGCCCGAGACATGTTGAGGGCGATCCAATACTCCGTCTGAAACCAAGTTCTTAGCATATGCCTGCAACTAGGGGATGGGCAGGTATGGACTAAAAAATGTATCACGATCATTTCTGGCATTTATCCCGATAACGATAAAAATGACGATAAAAAAAATACCAATTCAACTCCACCTTTTCAACTATAAATCTATCTCACTCTCAGATCCGCCATGTTTGTTACACAAAAACATCATCAACGGGAATTTAATCTTCCTTCCTTCCTTCCTTCCTTCCTTCCTTCCTTCCGTCCTTCCTTCCTTCCTTCCTTCCTTCCTTCCTTCCTCCTTTCTTCTTTCTTTCCTTTCTTTCTTTCTTTCTTTCTTTCTTTCTTTCTTTCTTCTTTTCTCCTTCCTTCCTTCCTTCCTTCCTTCCTTCCTTCCTTCCTTCCTTCCTTCCTTCCTTCCTTCCTTCCTTCTTCTTTTCTCCCTTCCTTCCTTCCTTCCTTCCCCTTCCTTCCTTCCTTCCTTCCTTCCCTTCCTTCCTTCCTTCCTTCCTTCCTATTTCCTTCCTCCTTCCTTCCTTCTCATCCTCCTTCCTTCCTTCCTTCCTTCCTTACTTCCTTCTCCTCCCTTCCATTCCTTCCTTCCTTCCTTCCCTTCCTTCCTTCCTTCCTTCCTTCCTTCCTTCCTTCTTTTCTCCCTTCGTTCCTTCCTTCCTTCCTTCCTTCTCTTCCTTCCTTCCCTTCCTTCCTTCCTTCCTTCTTCCTTCCTTCCTTCCTTCCTTCTTTTCTCCCTTCTTCTTCCTTCCTTCCTTCCTTCCTTCCTTCCTTCCTTCCTTCCTTCCTTCCTTCCTTCCTTCCTTCCCTTCCTTCCTTCCTTCCTTCCTTCCTCCTTCCTTCCTCCCTTCCTTCCTTCCTTCCTTCCTTCCTTCCTTCCTTCCTTCCTTCTTTTCTCCATCGTTCCTTCCTTCCTCCTTCCTTCCTTCCTCCTCCTTCCTTCCTTCCTTCCTTCCTTCCTTCCTTCCTTCCTCCTTCTTTTCTCCCTTCCTTCCTTCCTTCCTTCCTTCCTTCCTTCCTTCCTTCCTTCCTTCCTTCCTTCCTTCTTCCTTCCTTCCTCACCTTCCTTCCTTCCTTCCTTCCTTCCTTCCTTCCTTCTTTTCTCCCTTCCTTCCTTCCTCCCTTCCTTCCTTCCTTCCTTCCTTCCTTCCTCCTTCCTTCCTTCCTTCCTTCCTTCCTTCCTTCCTTCCTTCCTTCCTTCCTCCCTTCCTTCTTCCTTCCTTCCTTCCTTCTTTTCTCCCTTCTGTTCTCCCTTCCTCCCTTCCTTCCTTCCTTCCTTCCAGGCTCATATCTTTCCTTCCTTCCTTCCTTCCTTCCTTCCTTCCTTCCTTCCTTCCTTCCTTCCTTCCTTCCTTCCTTCCTTCCTTCCTTCCTTCCTTCCTTCCTTCCTTCTCTTTTCTCCCTTCCTTCCTTTCCTTCTTCATCCTTCTTCCTTCCTTCCTTCCTTCCTTCCTTCCTTCCTTCTTCCTTCCTTCCTTCCCTTCCTTCCTTCTTCTTTTCTCCCTTCCTTATCCTTCCTTCCTTCCTTCCTTCCTTCCTTCCTTCCTTCCTTCCTTCCTTCCTTCCTTCCTTCCTTCCTTCCTTCCTTCCTTCCTTCCTTCCTTCCTTCCTGCTCCTTCCTTCCTTCCTTATTTTCTCCTTCCTTCCTTATTTTCTTCCTTCCTTCCTTATTTCCTTCCTTCTTCCCTTCCTTCCTTCCTTCCTTCCTTCCTTCCTTCCTTCCTCCTTCTTCCTTCCTTCCTTCCTTCCTTCCTTCCTTCCTTCCTTCCTTCCTTCTTTTCTCCCTTCCTTCCTTCCTTCCTTCCTTCCTTCCTTCCTTCCTTCCTTCCTTCCTCCTTCCTTCCTTCCTTCCTTCCTTCCTTCCTTCCTTCCTTCCTTCCTTCTTTTCTCCCTTCCTTTCCTTCCTTCCTTCCTTCCTTCCTTCCTCCTTCCTTCCTTCCTTCCTTCCTTCCTTCCTTCCTTCCTTCCTTCCTTCCTTCCTTCCTGCTTCCTTCCTTCCTTCCTCTATTTCTTCCTTCCTTCCTTATTTCCTTCCTTTCCTTCCTTCCTTCCTTCCTTCCTTCCTTCCTTCCTTCCTTCCTTCCTTCCTTCCTTCCTTCCTTCCTTCCTTCACGTACGTTGTGCGTGGATTTACACAGAACCATAAATCAGTCTTTACACAAAAACTCATCAACAGAATTTATCATTTTTACCGTGAGATACAAATTCTTACCGTGGGGAATTTTTTTGACGGTTTATTGTGAACGGTAAAATATCGCCCATTCCTACCTGCAACAAAAAAGTACTCCATGTGTTGTTTCATCATCATTGTTTCTGAATTCTTCGCTTTAATGGAATAAATTCTTCAGATTCTTGTGTTTTCCAAAAATTTATAAAATGATAGGATTTATGAAAATCTCTAAATAGTAGGAAAAAATTGCCTCGAGCGACTCTAGTATCAATAATGACACAGTGTGTGTATAAGAGCAACCAAACTGGATTTGCTCTCGCTGTGGTCGGCGATGGAGAATCCCTGTCCAGGATCTTTCCTTTCTTCTCCGCACCTCTGTCTGTTTAACGCCTGATTGTTTAAGTGATAAGTGACGGTGATGGATGAGCTGAGCTTTGTGCAATTATTGTCCTGGTTATCACTGTCACTGCTGATAGCATACATCACGGTGTCCCAACCCATTTTACATGTGATAAATAACCACGGGCAGAAAAAAAAAATAAAAAAAATGCATTCAAATCATTTGCGAACAGACCCCTGGAATGTAAACACACGGGCAGGCTAATGGAGGGACCTGGCGGTTATGATGAACTACTGATGGCGTGAAATCTGGACTATTGTAGCATGTTTGCTGGGTTTGCAATGTTTCTACTGCATGCTCGCTGTAACTAATACCAAATGAGCAATGCTACATGTCTGTTTGACTGCACAGCCAGACACATATAAAGTTGCACACGTACACACACATGAGACGGCGCTCTCTTCAGAGGCCCCAACATAATTGGCCTTTTCCCTCCCTCTTTGCATGTCCATGCTGATCCACCAAATAGCTTCTTTGAAAGCGGAGTTATTCAATCAATTTATATACTTTGTCAGAGGTTATTAGCTGTTTCAGAACCTCTATCATGCATCTGTGATACTTGACAACCTTTAGATGATGTAATCTCTGAGGATGGTTTATGGATTAGGGCAATTAGCACTCAAATAAAAGCTATTATTAGACCTGATTTGCCTTTTACAGATGACTGTGCGTGTTTGTCTTCTCAAGGAAGATTTACACTATATGGATGTGCGATCTAGAGGAAGATAAGCAATTACTTGTGGGAAGTTAGCGTTTAATCAACAGGATATCTAGAATTTGATGTCATTTGCCCTTTTATATTTGCAGGTACTGAGTCTAATTTATATATTTTTTTGATTTATTACAATTCAATGACTCTGTTTCCTTTGGCTATGGCTAGTATTTTGCGGGGCTGTCTCTGCCTTTGTTTCATTCTGCCTCGCACTACAGCGAGCGTGACCCCTGACCCGAGCTCTGTGGCTGACTGAGCACTGAGATGTTAATTGGCCGTGTAACAATATATCAAACTGTGATATACTGCCATGTAAAATCTGGTAAAACACACTGTGAACCAATTACCGTTGCCAATTCTTACTCTAGCGAGCTCACTTTTCATTTAGAGGGTCATTTTTTCCCCCCAAGCAGTCGACAAAAGCACATCACATTCACTGCGCTTTCATTGCTAACCTGGTCATATCTGAGTTGTGTTAATCCAGAAATTAGATGTAGATGTTGTTGAAATATAAGGGGTATTTTGGCAAAGAAAGAGGAGTTTGCTGGAGCAGAGATGTGAGGCCAAAATTGTTTGTCTGTCGAATAAAATTACCCCAAAATTGATGCTGCTTTTCATGAAACTCAGTGGAGAGTTGGAGCGTGAGCAAAAACCCACCGCATATTTATCCAAATTACTTTCTTCGTTTGGCTATGACAGAGGACTGTTCTCCGAAGGCTCAACTCTGGCTCATCTCCAGGTACTCCAGGTATGAACAGAGCTAAAGTTTTGCTGTCTTTCCCCTAATACATGCATGTGCAGAATTATAATAAGTTTGATCCACTTCACGGTTCACAGCATTTTTTTTTTTCGCATTTTTTTTAGTCAAAACTAAACTTACTTTTCCAGTAAGATGCTGTATTTTACGACGGAGTATTAGGGCCAAACTAAGACAAAAAAAAAGTGGAATTACGAGAATAAAGTCATAATATTATGAGAATAAAGTCGTAAAATTACGTGAATAAAGTCATAATGTTGCAAAAATAAAGTTGTAATAGAATAAAGTCGTAATATTACGAGAATAAAGTCGTAATATTACGAGAATAAAGTCGTAACATTACGAGAATAAAGTCGTAATATTACGAGAATAAAGTTGTAACATTACGAGAATAAAGTCGTAATAGAATAAAGTCGTAATATTATGAGAATAAAGTCGTAACATTACGAGAATAAAGTTGTAACATTACGAGAATAAAGTCGTAATAGAATAAAGTCGTAATATTATGAGAATAAAGTCATAATATTGCGAGAATAAAGTCGTAACATTATGAGAATAAAGTCGTAACATTACAAGAATAAAGTCGTAACATTACGAGAATAAAGTCATAATATTACAAGAATAAAGTCGTAATTTATGAGAATAAAGTCGTAATATTACGAGAATAAAGTCGTAACATTACGAGAATAAAGTCGTAACATTACAAGAATAAAGTGGTAATTTATGAGAACTCTAACAGGAAGAGCATCTTCTCCCTGTGTTAAAATGAGGAATATCTTGTGAAGTTATATTTATATATTATATTATATATTATGACTTTATTCTCGTAATATTACGACTTTATTCTCACAACATTATGACTTTATTCTGGTAATTCTACGACTTTATTTTCGTAATTTCCATTTTTTTTGTCTTAGTTTGGCCCTAATACTCCGTCGTAGTATTTTAATACAGGGAAAAAAAGTTGAATATATATTTAGCATTTTATTTTTCGCCTTTTTTTTAGTCAAAACTAAACTTACATTTCCAGTAAGATGCTGTATTTTACCATGGAGTATTAGGGCCAAACTAAGACAAAAAAAAAATTGAAATTACGAGAATAAAGTCATAATATAATGAGAATAAAGTCGTAAAATTACGTGAATAAAATCATAATGTTGCAAAAATAAAGTCGTAATAGAATAAAGTCGTAATATTACGAGAATAAAGTCGCAACATTACAAGAATAAAGTCGTAACATTACGAGAATAAAGTCGTAATTTATGAGAATAAAGTCGTAAAATTACGTGAATAAAGTCATAATGTTGCAAAAATAAAGTCGTAATAGAATAAAGTCGTAATATTACGAGAATAAAGTCGTAATATTACGAGAATAAAGTCGTAACAGAATAAAGTCGTAATATTATGAGAATAAAGTCGTAACATTACGAGAATAAAGTCGTAATATTACGAGAATAAAGTGGTAACATTACGAGAATAAAGTCGTAATATTACAAGAATAAAGTGGTAATTTATGAGAATAAAGTCGTAATATTACGAGAATAAAGTCGTAATATTACGAGAATAAAGTGGTAATTTATGAGAATAAAGTCGTAATATTACGAGAATAAAGTGGTAATTTATGAGAATAAAGTCGTAATATTACGAGAATAAAGTCGTAACATTACGAGAATAAAGTCGTAATATTATGAGAATAAAGTGGTAATTTATGAGAATAAAGTCGTAATATTACGAGAATAAAGTCGTAATATTACGAGAATAAAGTGGTAATTTATGAGAATAAAGTCGTAATATTACAAGAATAAAGTCGTAATATTACGAGAATAAAGTCGTAATATTACGAGAATAAAGTCGTAACATTACGAGAATAAAGTCATAATATAATGAGAATAAAGTCGTAAAATTACGTGAATAAAGTCATAATGTTGCAAAAATAAAGTCGTAATAGAATAAAGTCGTAATATTACGAGAATAAAGTCGTAATATTACGAGAATAAAGTCGTAACAGAATAAAGTCGTAATATTATGAGAATAAAGTCGTAACATTACGAGAATAAAGTCGTAACATTACGAGAATAAAGTCATAATATAATGAGAATAAAGTCGTAAAATTACGTGAATAAAGTCATAATGTTGCAAAAATAAAGTCGTAATAGAATAAAGTCGTAATATTACGAGAATAAAGTCGTAATATTACGAGAATAAAGTCGTAATATTATGAGAATAAAGTCGTAATATTACGAGAATAAAGTCGTAATATTACAAGAATAAAGTGGTAACATTACGAGAATAAAGTGGTAATTTATGAGAATAAAGTCGTAATATTACGAGAATAAAGTCGTAACATTACGAGAATAAAGTCGTAATATTACAAGAATAAAGTGGTAATTTATGAGAATAAAGTCGTAATATTACGAGAATAAAGTGGTAATTTATGAGAATAAAGTCGTAATATTACGAGAATAAAGTCGTAATATTACGAGAATAAGGTGGTAATTTATGAGAATAAAGTCGTAATATTACAAGAATAAAGTCGTAACATTACGAGAATAAAGTCGTAATATTACGAGAATAAAGTGGTAATTTATGAGAACTCTAACAGGAAGAGCATTCTCTCCCTGTGTTAAAATGAGGAATATCTTGTGAAGTTATATTTATATATTATATTATACATTACGACTTTATTCTCGTAATATTACGACTTTATTCTCACAACATTATGACTTTATTCTGGTAATTCTACGACTTTATTTTCGTAATTTCCATTTTTTTTTGTCTTAGTTTGGCCCTAATACTCCGTCGTAGTATTTTAATACAGGGAAAAAAAGTTAAATACATATTTAAGCTGGATAGCTAATAATGAGTTGCAGTGTAGCAGCAGCATGAGAGCAGCGAGCTCCACTGTCATCTCATTACTTAAGTCCACACCTGTGAGGCAATCCTCCTCGCGATTTAGAAATCTCATGTGATCCCTATCAATTACAATAAGCTCCACAGACCAACACTCCCCTCGCAGCTTAATGGATGTTTTAGGAACTTATGGGTTTGACAATTGAAAGAAGAGTTAAAGTCCCCCATAAAAAGGGGCAGAAATGACATATCTGTGTCATTTAGATAGAGTCATGGGGGTCAGTGAAGTTGATGTGGTGGCTCGGCTGGTGAGAGAGCAGCGTTCTGCCCATCACACTTCATACGAGGATCAGGTATCACTGTCGGAGTAGCAGATTTGTGCTCCCCGTCTCCTGCAGGCACATCGCTCAGAGCTAGTCTGCAGAAGCCGGATAGGTCAGACGGGTCAGGGAGCATGCAGAGTTCACTGCTGGCCGCCTGAAGCTGTCTCTCGGTCATGTTGAACAATAGGTCATTGTCAGGAAGTAGAATCACTTAGCCGGTTATTTTTTATAACCGAGGAAGTATAAGCATCTTGTGGGATCGTCTTGAAAGTTGCAGCTATAGAACAAGACTATAATAGTTAGTCTCAAATATAGCTTCGCGGTAGATATGCTGCTATAGGCCTATGCTGCAGGGGGGCACCGACATGATCCGCTGGGCGCTGCCTCTCACCCTTCTTGTCCTCTCCTTTTCCCTTCCTCTCTTCTCCATTTTAGTCAGGGGGCAAACCCTAAGATTGGTAACTCTGCTCACGCTTCTGGGTAAAGTTTGACAACCTTATTTCTTTGTTAGAAGGAACCCCTAGGAGGAATAATAGGGCTGTTGTCATCTTGGATTGTTTTGCTGGTGACCACTGGAGGCGCTGTAACATTCAAATACTCAATTCATGCATATGGTCACAATAATGGTCAAAATGTACAGTTTATATGCAAAATCTTCAATGTTCAAGATTTTATATGAACCAGAAAGAAAGAAAGAAAGAAAGAAAGAAAGAAAGAAAGAAAGAAAGAAAGAAAGAAAGAAAGAAAGAAAGAAAGATTTTATATTTAGGGAAATGCATAAAACATCAATTGAAAAAAGAAAATAATAATTGTATTGCTATATTTTGTCCAATATTGGTTAAAAAATATGACTTTTTTATAGGCGTTTAATAAGCAGCTTTTTTTTCTTTTTTTTTGCAGTGAAACACATTTTCTATGAAATCCTGTGTCAAAAACATCTATAAAAAAGTGATATTTTGTATCCAATATTGGCTAAAATATTACAATATGATTCATAAAGGCTTTTTTAGTATTGTTTTATCTATTTCCTTAGATATACAATGTTTTATTCTTGACAATTATGCATATAAATTGTACACGTTGACCAAAACTGACCATATGCCTGAATTGAGAACTTGAATATTCTAGCGCCTCTAGTGGTCACCAGCAAAACAATTCAAGATGACAACACCCCTAAAATTCCTTCTATAGATTTGTTCTAACAAAAAAAAATAGGTTGTCAAACTTTACCCAGACATGTGAGCAAAAGTCTTAACGGAGGCTTTTTATAAAGTTGCCCCTTGACTATTTCCATTTTTATAAATGTCTCATAGCTATCGTTTCTTCCATCGCTCCTGTAGTTTCTTGTGCCGGCCCCCTTTTCTCTTTTTTGTGCATGTTTGCAGGCCAGAGCCTCGGGAGCTGCGTTCTGGACTGCGGTCCCAGCCCCCCCCCCCCATCCCCGGTCATCCCGTTGCTGCTTCCACCTGCCTACGTGGATGTCTGCTGTTGCTGCTGACGTCCCCGACTCCCCCAGTCAGGCCTTCGACAGGAGGGTCCCCCCTTATGATCCTGGTCCTGCTCAAGGTTTCTTCCCTACTAAAGGGGAGTTTTTCCTTGCCAATGTTTGGCTTAAGGCTTTTCTCCCACTAGGGGAGTTAGGGCTGTTCGATGAATCGATTTTAAATCGTAATCGCGATTATGTAATTAGAACGATGTTAAAACGTGAAAATCGTAAAATCGATTTTTCACTTTTTTTTTTTTTTTTTTTACCTTGTCTGCACACATATTAAGGATTGATGGCAATACCTCTCAATACCTGCGACAAGTGCCCCATCGGAGAGGCTCTTTAGTGTAGGAGGGGGCGTTGTAACATGCCACCGGGCATCCCATAGCCAGATGCCGTAGACCGGCTCGTGTTCCTTGCAAAAAACTTGCAAATGTGAACAGCAAATGTAATGACTGACATTACACACCTCTACCTCCTTCATGGGTTGCATTATTATTTAGCATGCAAAGACCCAGTTTAGTTTAATTAGAAAATGTCTTGTTTTATTTAATTGGAAATATAACTTACTGTATGTTTGCAAGTGCTGATTTGCTGATTTTTTTTTTTTTCAGAGATAAAACTTTATATTTTATTATATTTTTAAAAACTTTTTTTCAACTTATTTTACAGAGTTTTGCACTTTATTCATTCATTTTTGGTTTAATAAGAGCAAAGTTTGCACTTAAAGCCCAATGGGGCAAATGTTCAATAAAAAAACAGCATATTTGAAATAATTTCTCTGCCTTTTGTCAATTCACAAAATAATCGCAATCGAAAATCGGATTTTGAGAGAAAAAAATCGAGATTTTATTTTTGGGCAAAATCGACCAGCCCTAATGGGAGTTTTTACCTGCCATTGTTTATATAATAATTGTATTAGACGCTATATAAATAAAATGGAATTGAATTGAATTGAAAAGTGTAAATCAGGAGCATTGGCTGGCTCACATCGCAGCGGACGTCCTGAGACGAGGTCTTGATTGGATACACGATCCATTAAGAGCCCCCATAAAGCACCTTCACACCTCTCTTTTTCACCATTTCTCACTCTCACTTTCTACCCCTGGTCCATCTGTTTCTTTCTATTGCCCTGTCTTATTCTCTCACTCCTCCCCTTCTTCATCTGTTTTTTTTTCCTTTCTCATAGACAGATGATACGCTGTCCTCTTTTCCAACACCCTCACAGTTGCATATTTCTCCCCCTGGAGCGAGTAACTCTGTCGTCCACCCTCACCCTCCCTTAACCCCCCCCCCCCCCACACACACACACACACACACACACACAGACCGGGACGAGCATGGCCAGCAGCTACGATGGCACTCGGCAGAACAAAAACGCACACTGCCTGCCTGTCAAAAGCCTCCTTTATCTGGGACGTACAAAAAGGCAGCTTCACCTCTGCACTGTTCTCACCATTAGGCCCTGGCCCGGGTCCCCTTCCCTTGTCCCCAGTACTCGAGTTGTAAAAAACACTCAGGGGGGATGGTGGATTTTATCATATGGGGACAGATAATTTGTGCTGATTACAAATAATATAATATATTACAAATAATAGCAGTGACCAAAACAGCTGCAGAAATACTGCAGGAATGACATAGCAGCAGTTAAATGCAGCCTTCTGTAAGCTTTAAATATCCACTGGGCTTACATCAAATACATCAAAACACAACAATAAAAAACTGTTTTCTGAACTTATCAATATGACTCTGTCCTTCACAGGATAAGTAAAATGGATCACTGCAAAAAACTCAAAATCTTAAGAATATTTGTCCCATTTCTAGTTAAAATGTATAATTGTATTGTGTTGCACCAATCACCATAACAAATTCCTCGTGTGAAAACTTGGCAATAAACCCTTTTCTGATTCTGATTTCTGATTCTAATTCTGAAAATTCCTCATTTTAGTAAAAAAATCTCATTACACTTAAAACAAGACCTGTTTCAAGTAGATTTTCACTTAAAATAAGTAGAAAAATCTGCCAGTGGAACAAGATTTTTTTGCTTATAATGAGAAGATAAATCTTGTCCCACTGGCAGATTTTCCTACTTATTTCAAGTGAAAATTTACTTGAAACAGGGGAAAATTGTCAAATAAGTTATTTTTCTGGTGTTATTTTTCTGGTGATGACTCTAAATGTTGAAATAGCAGTAAAACCACATTCATTGATGAAATGACATAAGGGATGGAAAGGGGGGATGACAGTTTTACAGGGGGGATGATTTGGACCGTTTTTATTTCAGGGGGGGATGATTTTGACCATTTTTATTTCAGGGGGGGATGATTTGGACCATTTTTATTTCAGGGGGGATGATTTGGACCGTTTCCTCATCCCCCCTCAACTCCCGTACTGCTTGTCCCCCTTACATCTCTAACTCACTCTCACTCTCACACCCCCACAGGGTCTTTCCAGCATATAGGGGGCGGGGGGGCGTAAGGTACGCCTTTTATGTTCACATGTGTCCGCCGTGGTTTACTCCGTCAGAGTTGCCCCCTTCACAACAGACGTGCAAAGGAACACCTGCACTTTTATTTGTTCGAGGGCAGGGTTGATGCCAGAGGGTCTACCTGCTTTGAAAAGTTTCAGCTCTGACTTGCAACGAAATAATTGACGAAGCTGAAGTTTATGAGTTACAGTGGGGTGGGTTAAAAAAAACTAAAAAAAAACTAAAACAACAGTGTTTCAACCCCTACGTGTCATAATATTTTGATATAATAAGCAAATGATATGTCCTTTTATGTTTAACATATGGGTGCACCGCTCAATCAACGAGATCTAACGATGTGGTGGCAAATTTGCATTGAGTGAATACAAAGTGGGTCATTTGGAAGCGTTATTGGCATGTAGACCCTGTCGTAAAAAGCAAACGCATTTACATATTCAGTAAATGCCCCTGTTTAATGCAACATTCACCCTTTCATTCACCCGCCCTCCCCTCTCAAAGAACCAAAGAGAAGCCCAGGCCATTTGACTCTGACTAGGTCCATGAAGAAATCATTATCCCCATGACCCGAAGCTATTAATTCTATCTCGCAGGCCTCCCTCTGTCTCTCATTTCTCTCGTTCTCTAGACAAATTCATTTACATGAAAGACCACTCACACTGGCACGGGCCTGCAGGTAAATGACAATCTAACCAATGATTTGAAGCAATGTTGCCATTTCTCAGCAGCCGCGCGCGCGCACGCGCGGGGGCCACAAATGTGGTAAGTGTATCATTAACGAATCTGCCCCTTTCCCATGACTGAAGGGATCAACATGTTTTAATTATCCTTCCGTGATTTGAACTCGATCAGCGTAGCGTTCAGCAACACAAACATTCCACCAGCAAGTGAGATAAACACCGCCTGCGCCGCTCTGCATGGAGAGCACGGTGCAGGGCGAAGGTGAGACACGGTCAGGGGCTACCTTTACATGCAGTCAAAATTTGGGTTATTACTAATATTCCGGTTACTGAAACATTGGGAATATTCCGTTTGCATGCGTGAGCAAACAGGGTTATCCCTGTTTACATGGTGATTAATCATTCGGGATATCTGGATCAAACCAGCGACGCACGGAGAACGTGATGATGCAATTACCGTAATTTCCGCTTCTTCTTCCTGTATCCAAATTCAAAACAAATGCTGCTTCACGCAACTTTTCGCTCACTTTCTTGTAAATCTGGCTATTCCGGTACTTTCTACAAATGCCAAAATGTTCATATCCTTCATTACATTTATGAAGTGATTAGTCTCCTCCTGGTCTTGTGTTTCTCCGTGTTTAGAACTACGTCCTGGACTCAAAAGACCAGGATTCCTTGTGAACAGAGCATGCGCAGAAAACAAATTCATGTTCCGTTTGATCGGGATATTCCAGGGGTCGGCAACCCGCGGCTCTAGAGCCGCATGCGGCTCTTTAGCGCCACCCTAGTGGCTCCTGGAGCTTTTTCAAAAATGTTTCACCTTTTTTTCCTTTTTTTCCCCTTTTTCTTCTTTTTTTTCTTCCTTTTTTTCTCTTTTTTTCTCTTTCTTTTCTCTTTTTTTCTCTTTTTTTTCCTTTTTTTCTTTCTTTTCTTGTTTTTTTTTGCTTTTTTCTTCTTTTTTCCCTTTTTTCTTCTTTTTTTCTTCCTTTTTTTCTCTTTCTTTGTCTTTATTTTCTCTTTTTTTTCTCTTTTTTCTCTTTTTTTCCTTTTTTTCTTTCTTTTCTTGTTTCTTTCCTTTTTTTCCTCTTTTTTTCTTCCTTTTTTCCTTTCCTTTTTAATCTCGAGATTTCGACTTTTTTCTCAACATTTCAACTTTTTTCTCAACATTTCGATTTTTTTCTCAACATTTGAACTTTTTTCTCGAGATTGTACTTCAACATTAATCTCCACATTTTGACTTTTTTTTCGACATTTCTCCTTTCACCATTTGTCTTCATTCTAAGGCTTATACAAGACCTTTCATTTTTTGCGGCTCTAGACATATTCGTTTTTTGTGTTTTTGGTCCAATATGGCTCTTTCAACATTTTGGGTTGCCGATCCCTGGGATATTCCGTTTGGCGTTTACATGACCCAATATTCTGGTTTTAAAAGGAGTAACTCAGGGGTCATATTCGGGTTTTTAAAAACCGGAATATGAGCAAATTTGGGTTATTCAAAGGGGGTTATTGGTGTTTACATGGGCGTGCAAATTCGGGTTATTGCCAATATTCGGGTTTTAAAAGGGTTATTGATGCATGGAAACGCAGTCAGGGTCTCGTTCTGTTTCTGACTGTGTCTCCGAGCCGTAGTTCAGCGGAATGGTTTGTTTAGTGCAGCAGGGAGGCAGACGGTGTGTCCTGACAAGTCTGGACGTGGTTGTGTCTGATCATCCCCAGCAGTTGAGACATTAAAAAAGCAAAAAGGAACATTTTTTAGGGTTTAGAAACGTAAATCACATGAGAATTCCGGTGCATTTGTTGTATTTGCTGAATTAGCATCCGCTCACAGCCCCTTCGAGGGGTCTCTAAATTCATATTTCATATTTGCCTCTTTCTTTCTGAGATAAGAAAGGTTTCAGTGGGCAGCTTGAAGTTTCCCAGAAAACCATGAATCATTTTAAACTAAGGCCTAATGTTGTTTTGATCCAATCTTAAAAGAAACAAGGTGTCTTCTTTTTTTTTTTTTTTTTTTTTGCTGGTATTCAAAGTTGTTTTGTGCAAAGTGCAGTCTGAACATACTGTATGCAAGGAGCAACAAAAATACCTGGCCTGAGACATTTCAGAGAGACAGGCTCAGGCAGCACATTATTCAACCTGTGGCTGCGAGTGTGTGTGTGTGTGTGTGTGTGTGTGTGTGTGTGTGTGTGTATATGTGTGTGTGTGTGAGTGTTTTCCAATTTTGTCATCAGGAAATGCTGCAGCTTTTTTAGCTGGTTTGGAGTCTAAGTCATGTGGGGCGATGGGCAGCTTATGTAGTTCAAACGAATACAGAGTGACAAGTACACACACACACACCCACACACACACACTCACTCTGGAAACACATACACTCACACACACTCACACACATACATTCTAGCAAGAAGGAACCTGTTATCAAAAGCACGTCCCACTGGCTGGCTGCCAAAAGAAACGTGCTGAGGCGAACACTAATCCACTTTAAATTACAACAGTACTGAAAGCCTGTGACCACAGCCAAGTATTGATATGGGGTCATTAGTCAATTATGGCGGCGGACTCTTGCTGAGTGATCAGAGGGGAGGGACCCGGGGGCAGGGGTGGCCGAGCCCAAGGTGTCACAAACGGCCCGGGATGAGGAGGTCACGGCATCGGGGATTATGCTATTAACAGGCAGAGGGTGAGAGTACGGAGACCGAGACGGAGCTGCAACAGTCAGACGAGCAGTCATGTGATCACATCCGCTGGTGTTTTTTACTCCTCGGTCTCTCTCTTTCAGCTGTGTGTGTATATGTGTGAATGAGAGACAACATTTGAATGCTTGTTTCAAAGCAAACCATGTGCTTGCTCGGCCCCAAAAAGCATCACCACCCCCCCTAGTGGCACATCAGTTTTTAGTAAATTACTACTTTTACTCCAACATTTCCAAACTGTATAACAAGTTGTTACAATAAAGTATATGTATAGGAAAATGAGATTCTGTCAGACTCAGGAGGTGTCTTCAGTATTCACATTCATTACTCAGGTAGAAGTATAGATACTAGAGTTTAAAAATACTCCTGTAGAAGTTGAAGTATCAACTCAAGTTTTTTACTCAAGTAAAAGTATAAAAGTACTGGTTTCAAAACTACTTAAAGTATAAAAGTAAAAGTAATGTAAGGGGGAAAAAGCCATTAAGGACAAAAGCCATTGAAAATGAATGCATCTTAGTATAATGCAAATATATTAAAGAACCATATATGTGTACTATTGAGCATTAACATGTGTTTCAGAGAGCAGGAGATATGATGACTAGTTGCCTGTTGTATTGTAATGGTGCAAAAAGTCAAACTTCAGAGGCATGTTATCATTTATCCTAACCTTTATTGGAATGTACATCCAAGTTTAGTTGCAGGAATCTGAGGGAACGGATGTAAGAACAAAACTGGACGAGAACAATGTGTATACGTTTTAAGTTTTCTAGTAATAATGTCAGATGAAGCGTTCCAAACCAAAAAGAATGAGCCCTCTAGCGTATCTCTCCATTGCCTTGAACAGGCTGTGTGCTGCAAAATGTGCTGCAATTGTGACCGGAATTTCCCGCGCTGTCCTGCGGATGTGACGTCACATGATGCTGCATGCGCGTTCTCCGACGGCCGTCGTGGTGAAGGGTGGCGCTAACGAGTCTCATTTCTTAAAAGGAGCCTCATGCTCCTTTAAAGTACCATATATGTGTACTATTGAGCATTAACATGTGTTTCAGAGAGCAGGAGATATGATGACTAGTTGCCTATAAGTATTGTAATGGTTCAAAAAGTCAAACTTCAGAGGCGTGTTATCATTTATCCTAACCTTTATTGGAATGTACATCCAAGTTTAGTTGCAGGAATCTGAGGGAACGGATGTAAGAACAAAACTGGACAAGAACATCTGAAACAACCACAACCAAATTCACTCTATCCGGATGGAGCAATTTAACTGGATAGTTTTTTTTAAAGGCCAAAATGAAATAGAGTAACGAGGCTGTTTTTAAAATGTAAGGAGTAAAAAGTACAGATAATTGCGTGAAAATGTAAGGAGTAAAAGTAAAAAGTCGTCTGGAAAATAATTACTCCAGTGAAGTATAGATAACCAAAATTTCTACTTAAGTAAGGTAACGAAGTACAAATACTTCGTTACTTGACACCTCTGCTGTCGGTGTAGCATCAAAAACATTAGCTACTAGCTATTAGCTGATGGATGTAGATTTGTAAGGACGTTTGCAACTGAGTGATGCCCATCAGAGGGAACTGACAGGTGGGTATACTCCGTATACTTATGCAATAAAGTCAAATTGCCATTTGTCATGTCAAAACCGGCAAAAAAAAAGTCCGAAATGAAATAGAGTAACGAGGCTGTTTTTAAAATGTAAGGAGTAAAAAGTACAGATAATTGCGTGAAAATGTAAGGAGTAAAAGTAAAAAGTCGTCTGAAAAAGAATTACTCCAGTGAAGTATAGATAACCAAAATTTCTACTTAAAGCAGCACAATGTAACTTTTCCACCTTAATATAATATTTCCAGAGTCATTGTGATGGTACATCAACTTCCAACAGGTTTAATGAACCTCTGTCATGGTCTGAGGGGTCTGTATCACCTTCACTGGCTCTATGTAACTTTGAGGTGGATGGTAGGAACCCTGCCACACTAAAAAACTACACATTTTTACGGCTTTGACTGCTTTACGGCATACGTCACTTCCCCCTCCTTCCCGATTCGTAGTCGAGACGAAAGCTGGGCGGGGCGTGGAGCGAGAGCTCAGGAGAAGCTGGTGTCATGGCCGAAGGAGCGGAAAAACCCAAGAAAATAAAAGTTTTATCGGAGGAACCGAAAAAAGAAAGCGGGAGAGTAACAAGCTAAATGCCCGGACAAAAAAAAAATGTAAATGTAGAGTTCTATGTTCAATAAGAATCATAATTAGAATGTTTTCACATAGAGGGGATTCGTCTTGGGTTGTAGTATTTTTCCTGAGAACTGTAAAATTGTGCAGGGCTGATCTGCAAAATATAAGGAATGGACATTCAGTTATTTACAGGTTATAAAGTATTTTTTTATTTTGTCAGTAAGTATGTTGGACTACTAATTTATGACGAAGTCCCTCTAAAAAACGTTTGTAGTTTGGGCCACATTATCTGGCATCTATCTTCGTCATATTATATTGTTTAGCCAAAAATAGATACATTACCTCTTCACTATCCATCCTGCAAACGACCGCCGAAAACAGAAAAGTAGTTTTGAAAGTCCGTCCCGTCTTATTTCATTCACTATCAAAACAAATGCACGCGACGGGGACGGGAGTTTTCCGGCAGTACACGCTGGTGCTCATGGGAAATGTAGTTCTTTCTGGTAAAGCACTACCGCTTTTGTCCAAAGGAGCCGCCAAACTCAACAAAAGCTGAAAGTTACATAGTGCTGCTTTAAGTAAGGTAACAAAGTATTTGTACATCGTTACTACAGACTACACAGCACCTCCTCCCCCTATTATAGCCAGTTATGTTAATTCATTATTGAATTTAAGTTTTTTGTTTGTCTAATCTTCACCTGGTTTTATTTGTTAAGCTGACATGCAGGGGAACCAGTTTTCCTCTTCAACTGTAATTAGTATTGAGATGGATAGAAAATCTAAAGGAATCTAATCATTCAATTAGGACCTCAGTGTTTCAGGCTAAGTGAAACTACATCAATGCCTTGACAAAGATGATACCAATAATTTCCTTTGGGTTAGTAATTTGATAAGGCATCAAATTGGAGAGATTGCGTTGCAAAGGGCATCATCACAGCCAAGCCAATTTAGACACCGCGTGGGGCAAATGCCGCAGCAAAGAGATTAAAGAATGAGAGATAAAATAAATGAGAAGTGTTTCGTTTTAATCATTTTCTTGTCGGAATTAAGTCCGAAATAATTACATTTTGTTTGAATCTGCAAACATACATCACGGTCGTTTGCCCGTAATATATGGATGAAACACAAGCCGAGGCCGTAAAATGTTTGTGTGTGTATAATTTGCCCTTGACAGACGCTGTAATTTTAGGAGCTTTCATTGTCCAATACCTTTTCACAACATGCTTACATATAAACAGTCAAGCGTCTGCAGCGGTGAATGGCACAAATAAGAAGAAAAAAAAAACATGCCCATCCAGTTACAGACCACCAGTAAAGTAGAGACCACCTATAAATGCTTTCCATCGGTGGGTTCACAGAAGCACTTCAGCTGTAATACTTTAATTGCTCAGGGACTCAAAGTCTAATAAGGTTTCTAAATCGAGCTGCTTTATTTGTTTTCCTTTGACTCGCGGCTAGAGCAAAAATGCAGCCACTCTAATTGCAGTGCCGTCATTAAGAGCTGCTGGTATTAAAAGTTTCTTCCTCCAAAAAACGAGCGTGTTGCAATGTTTCTTTTTCACTCCAGGACTGAATTACGGGGCCCTTTTCCATCAAGGCCAAGTTCATGCAGGAAGTAATTGAGTTTAATAGAAAATATCTATAAAAAAAAAAAAAAACAACCAAAACACTCTTTGCTCGTGCAAATCTTGAAATACGGAAGAATGGAGTTCATTTACCGCTTTTACTCGCTCCGTGTAGTGCTGTTTCATGACACTTAACTGGTCACTGTTAAACTAACATCAGAGTTGTGCTTCTAATGGGAGCAGAGAGATTACTCAAGGAGTCTTTAACGCAGTCCTTTTCATGTTTTGTACAGTGGCTGATATCTAAAAGCTACAAAACGGCCACACCTCAAACACAAGATCTCATTATTAAAACCTAATAAGTCAAGTTTTTTCTAAAGATTTCTCCAGTCACACATAAATTAGACATGCCATTCTACATTTGTGCAAAATCTCCCACAATCTTTTGGGGGCCATCTGTAAAAATATGTATTCTCGGATCAGTATTTTTATTCACGTTTTAATTCACCTACCTTATTGAGCTGCCTGTTTTTAATTGAGTTTGTATTACAGTAATTATCAAGTGAGAGGAAAATGAAACGTCTGTCAGCTCGACGTGTCACAGGTACAATCTCGCAGTGACATCGGTGAGGGGGGTCTCATACATCCCCTGATGACACACACAACGGCAATCCCAACTCAATTAACACTTCCTATATATACAATTGTACATGCACGTGCACACACAAACATCAGAGAAAAGGAGACAACGGGCTGTTTTCCAACCCAGTTTATCGATCCTGTGACTTTGACAGCTACACCTGTTGTAGGACCTGTGAAATCAGAGAGGAAGAGGAGCGTTGGCGACACCCTGTAGCTCAATGCCAATTAGGTGACTGTTCTGTCTCCTACTCTCACTCCCATGCAACAAAAGTTGGATGGAAAGCGGGCGAAGTTTTAACATGACAGGAGGTCGAGAGGAGGGATTTATTTCTCCCTTTTGACCAAAGTCAAAAAGATGAAAACATGAAATTCAATTAATATCACCTGATTTGGATTATTTGACTCATAAGAGTGAACCGTTTATAATCAGTGTTGGGGTAGTTACTTAAAAAAAGTAATCCATTACATATTACTAGTTACTTTAAAAAAAAAGTAATCCCTTACACTACTTAGTTACTGGTTGCTGAAAGTAACTAGTTACATTACTAGTTACATTACTTTTGGATTACTCCTCAATATCACCTGAGCTGCACCATAACTCGATTGCCAATGAACAACATGTACAGGACTGTCTCAGAAAATGAGAATATTGTGATTTTCTGTAATGCAATTACAAAAACTAAAATGTCATACATTCTGGATTCATTACAAATCAACTGAAATATTGCAAGCCTTTTATTATTTTAATGTTGCTGATCATGGTTTACAGCTTAAGAAAACTCAAATATCCTATCTCAAAAAATTATAATATTCTGGGAATCTTAATCTTAAACTGTAAGCCATAATCAGCAATATAAATAATAAAAGGCTTGCAATATTTCAGTTGATTTGTAATGAATCCAGAATGTATGGCATTTTTTTTTTTTTTAATTGCATTACAGAAAATAAAGAACTTTATCACAATATTCTAATTTTCTGAGACAGTCCTGTAGTTGGAACCTTATTACTGCAATGCCCAGATCAGCACCAGAAGTCCCTTAAAATCCCGTAAAATCCCGTAAAATCCTGTAAGATCACGTTAAAGGCTGATTTATGGTTCTGCGTTACACCAACTGCAGAACTTACGGCGTAGGGCAGGGGTCGGCAACCCAAAATGTTGAAAGAGCCATATTGGACCAAAAACACAAAAAACAAATATGTCTGGAGCCGCAAAAAATAAAAAGTCTTGTATGTATAAGCCTTAGAATGAAGGCAAATGGCGAAAGGCGAAATGTCGAGGAAAAAAGTCAAAATGTCGAGAAAAAAGTTGAAATGTTGAGAAAAAAGTCAAAATTTCGAGAAAAAAGTCAAAATGTCGAGATTAAAAAGGAAAGGAAAAAGGAAGAAAAAAAGTGAAAAAAGGAAAAAAAGAACAAATAGAAGTGAAAAAAAATAAGAAAAATAAGAAAAAAAGGTAAAAAAGACAAAAAAGAGGAAAAAAGGAGAAAAAAAGCAAAAAAAGAAGGAAAAAAGGAAAAAAAAAAGAAAAATTAAAAAAAAAAAAGGTCAAACATTTTTGAAAAAGCTCCAGGAGCCACCAGGGCGGCACTAAAGAGCCTCATGCGGCTCTAGAGCCGCGGGTTGCCGACCCCTGGCGTAGGTTACGCGGCGACGCGCATTGTACGTTGTGCGTCGCCGCGTACCCTACACCGTACGCTCTGCGCCGATTTAACGCGGAACCATAAATCAGCCTTAAATCAGACAAGTGTTGCGCAACGCGTGAAGACGCATGAAAGGCAAGTTTGATTTTCTTTTCTGTTCTCCCGTTCTACATGTAGCTGAAAAGCTTAAAGTAACTAAAGTTACATATTTTTTTTTGTCTTAGAGTAACTATAACGGGATTACCCAAATTACAACTGTAACGCGTTACATTACTGCGTTACTGGCGAATGTAATCTGGTTACAGTAACGCGTTACTTTGTACCGCGTTACACCCAACACTGTTTATAATAGTGGCCGCACAAATGTAATACGCCGTTGGAGTGGCATTGAAACTTGGATTTCTTCATGCTTCATGCATACGTTTTATCTATTACTCAGTAATTTGTATAAATCTGCGCTGTCTGCCCACTAGATCATTCCTAAACCTCCGTCACCAGCCTTTCTTTACACCTGATTTATTTTCACAGGGAACAGTCAGAGAAACCCACCTTAGCCCCACCCCCCCAATTCTTTGTCCTTTTTACTCCACACATGACTTTCTTCTCCTTCTTTTTTTCCCTCCTATTTTGCCTCTGTTCCCTCCTCCCTCCCTTCTCTCTCTTTCTGTCTAAACTTGCTTTCCTTGATGAGTCCTAGCAGGGAATCACAGGCTCGGAAAAAAGGTAGGGGCCTGACAGAGATTGATGTCTGAGCGCTCCCCCTGATTCGCTGATTAAACCCATCAATCAATATGCAGAGGAGGTGTCCAATGCAAATGGATCCAATCAGGCGGAACGGAGTGGTATTGTCTGTGTGTTGTGGCGAGTAGTAAAGTTAGAGGTGGAGGACGGGCACTTCAGCCTGCTTTTTCCTCACTAAGGACGTCGTGGACTATATATGGCTTGAGGAGGAAAGACAAGGGGTGACTCTTCAGATTTGAAAGATGGACATTGGAGCTGTGGTAAAAGTGGTGAAATAATGGCACACGTTAATTTAAAATAATCCACTGAGAGATACACGATCGCCGATGCTGCCCTTTCCCTAGATGTCCCAAACAAGCACCTCGTCTCTTGTGTAAACAGCAGAAAAATGGGCTCATCTTCCTGCAGAGGTGTTAATTCCACATCACCTCCAACAGTCTGGCGTGCATAGATCATCAGGGCAGCAGTCTCCTTGTACCGTCCTCTTCATTCACCCCCTCCCGTCATATTTTCCACGTTTCCATCTTCATCCAATCTTACTGGAATGGTACAGCAGGGACTAGCGGCTGGATCTCCCCTCTGGGGCGGCGCTGCTCCCTCAAGTATCTACCTTGCTCTCACTTCAGCCCTCATTTGAATACAAGTGGCATCCTTGGCCATTAGACTATGTGTCCTGCTTGTTTGTCATTGAGATTAGTGTGCGTGCACGTTCATGTGTATGTCATAGTCTATATGGTTGTGGAAAGTGACACGGTAAGGATGGATGCCATTGCACCCAGGGGTCACGTTGGGCTCCTGAAGCTCCGGTCTCCTCCACAAAAAAACATAGCGGCTGTCGCAATCACCCCAACCAGCTCTTATTCCTGTCCAGTTCAAGTTCATTATTCATGATTGTTCCATCAGTGTTCTATCTCTATCATCTGGCTGCCTCACCCTCCTCATTCAAACCCCACAGAAAGAGATGGCTGATCATTTGTTTCAGTAAATGACACAGATGCCTCTCACTCTGCTTATAGACTTATTCCTCCCCTTTTTTGGGTAATGGGTGGGGGTGAGGCGGTGGCGCATGTGAGGGAATGATACCGTGACACGTTCTTCCCTCCCCTCTTCTCCTCCTTCGTCTCCTCCTTCCTTCTTCCCCCCGTCCACCACTCTATCCACCCCCCACCTCTCCACACCTCCCCTTCTCCAGCTCCAGGAGGAGAAAACGAGCCCCCAAAATGGCTGCCTTGGTGCCAGGGGGACCACAGGCTGCTCTCCCATCTCCCATAATCACCGGGGCGATGCTCGGATGCCTCCCCCATTTGCATAATGCCATCCTGACACTTTCACTTCCGCCATCCATCACCGGCGGCGTGAGTCCCGCGGCCTGCTCCGTCGCTCCGTCTCCCCCTGATTGCGTCCTGTGTTTATCTGCCCAAGCACAAAAGATTGATTCCCCGCTGTCTCTCGGCCTTATGTTCAGCAGATAGGGATTTTCGCCGAATGATGAAGCACCCAGTCAGCTAATGATAAACAGAAAACACATATTCAAAAGGACGGTCCCCCCCCCCCAACGCCCACCCCACCCCTCCTCCGGCTTTAGTGCGGTTGCCTTCTCCTCTGCCATGTGTGTGGAAGGGAGGGATGTCAGGTTAAGGAAGTGAACACACTCTGCAGGGAGTTCAATTTGAAACACAATTGTTTTCCTGTCAGTCCTTTTACATTTTTTCTGTTGATTTGCTCCAGGGGTAAGGGAAAATGAAGGACCGGGAAGAAAGGGAGATAGCAATTAAAATAAAACTGTCGTCTTGATGGCTGCTCTTGTTCTTCTGCACACCAGAGTGCATGCGGATCTGACAGACCGTGCTTTAAGAACATATCCTGGCTGAAAGATAAAAGCATACATGAGTGCAGCCCAGTAGCTCTTAAGAGGATGCAAGTCGCACGAGGGGCACCCAGTATTGCAAGTTAAATAGCTACAAACCAAACTCAATAAGTGCATTATCCGTTTAATAACCGAGCGCGCGACGTGGTGTTGTGTTTAACCTCTAAGTGACAACGTAACGACAGGTGAATGCAGGTTGCAGCACAAGTGTTTTTTGCAATGTTACATCCATTCGAATCAACAAATAAGATGTTTCAACTCCACACTTTGCTTTATTCAGGTGGGCATGAGAAACATTTGTTTAAACGTCCATGTGCGTATTTTCGCAAAGTGGTAAGTACCATTCCTCACAAAGCAGGCAATGCAACAGTAAGCTGCTGCAGAATGCCAATGCTAAGCATTTCAGCTGGTGTACTAAGTCTGCAAAGTTTCACTCCGCGATAACAAAATACTATTAGCTGCTGCCACGTACAGGAGAAGAGAGATTATTTTATTTATTGAAATGAGATTGAAATGATAAATCTCTCTCCCCATGATAAAACACTGGGACTCATAAGCCTAGTGTGGGGGATAGGGATTAGAAAAAGATGGAGGCGAGACAGAGAGAGGGAAGGGAAGAAAAGGGAGGAGTGAGAGGGGAAGAAATTCATAATGCATAATAAAACAAAAGGTGTCGTGGGAAACATCACTGATATTAAAATCAGAGGCAGACAGATCTATATGAAAAATGCAGATTTGAAAATGTAAATAACCATGGCCCTAGGGGGGAGGGGGAGTGATTCAAAGATAGGATGACAACATGAAGAGAAAGGCATTTATATGGGTGCTTTGATGTTTCTCACATCCAAATTTATGCTTCTGACGACCAAAATAATGCCACTGAAGGGGATTTTACACAGTGCACTGCTGGCCCCGTTTCATACCATGATGATATAAAACACATTATGCTTCACATTATCTCAGTGTGAGAATGCCTGGTAATGAGACGATTCACATTCAAGAGGGATACTTAAGAATGCATTTCAACATTTCCAAACAACAACATGTGATCTTCACATTAAAGTCCTGTTCCAAAACAAAGGCATTTGATCCATGCTCAAATGCGTTTTACTTCACTGGGAAATCCACGCAGCGTGCCCGACCTTAGCCTTTGAGAATGGCCCCTCTCACTTTAATCCAAATGCAGCTGTCAATCAAAAACCCAGAGAAGAATGGACCCCCATGTTTGGATGAAACGTCTCTTTAATAAAGCTCCTTCACGCAAAGGGCAAAGGAGGTTCCTTCAAGGTTGGGCTCCTTGGTGCGGTGCTTTGCACAAGATGACAGTGCATTTAAGTGAAATATGAATTCCTGTGGCGACGTGACTGCATTCTTATAACTTTCTTTCACAACTTCACCTCCAGTCAGATCCAGTGGCTTCACAGGTCCGGATCCTTCTGCGGTGCCCCTCTCTTCTTACGTGTTAACAGACGGTTTGTGGGAGGGTGTGAGAAGACTATACCGGGACACAGCGCGCTTCGTCCGCGTAGGAACCACCCCCTTGTGGATACTGAAGAAAAGAGTGGGAGGTGCTGGCTAGTAAATTCACGGCACAAGTTTGGCCTTGTTGCCTTTTCTTTACAATAGCTCCTGATTGGTGCCATTGGGGAGCTCTCTCACACCTTTTGTTTTAAATGTATTATTGTAGCAGCACTCTCATTTACAGCTCATCACCTTTTTCTTTCCTGCTTTGAAAGTATTAAAACTTTATGAAAAAAGCAGCATCAAGTCAATTTGATAACAACATTCACCGGTGTTTATAGTTAAGTGCAAGCTGTCCACATGTAAGCTTTCACAACACTGGTGATAATTAGAAATTAGAAATTATGTATATATATATATATATATATAGGGGTGTTAGGGATGGGCAGTATGGACTAAAAAATGTATCATGATAATTTCTGGCATTTATCCCGATAACGATAAAAATTATGATAAAAAAAATACCAATTCAACTCCACCTTTTTAACTATAAATCTTTCTCACTCTCAGATCCGCCATGTTTGTTACACAAAAACGTCATCAACGGGAATTTATCCTTCTTTCTTTCTTTCTTTCTTTCTTTCTTTCTTTCTTTCTTTCTTTCTTTCTTTCTTTCTTTCTTTCTTTCTTTCTTTCTTTCTTTCTTTCTTTCTTTCTTTCTTTCTTTCTTTTTGCCTCATTTCTTTCTTTCTTTCTTTCTTTCTTTCTTTCTTTCTTTCTTTCTTTTTGCCTCATTTCTTTCTTTCTTTCTTTCTTTCTTTCTTTCTTTCTTTCTTTCTTTCTTTCTTTCTTTCTTTCTTTCTTTCTTTCTTTCTTTCTTTCTTTCTTTCTTTTTCCCTCATTTCTTTCTTTCTTTCTTTCTTTCTTTCTTTCTTTCTTTCTTTCTTTCTTTCTTTCTTTCTTTCTTTCTTTCTTTTTGCCTCATTTCTTTCTTTCTTTCTTTCTTTCTTTCTTTCTTTCTTTTTGCCTCATTTCTTTCTTTCTTTCTTTCTTTCTTTCTTTCTTTCTTTCTTTCTTTCTTTCTTTCTTTCTTTCTTTCTTTCTTTCTTTCTTTTTCCCTCATTTCTTTCTTTCTTTCTTTCTTTCTTTCTTTCTTTCTTTCTTTCTTTCTTTCTTTCTTTCTTTCTTTTTGCCTCATTTCTTTCTTTCTTTCATACTTTTTTTTCATGCGCATTTCATTCTCTTTTTCTTTCTTTCAGGCTCATTTCCTTCCTTCCTTCCTTTCCTTCCTTCCTTCCTTCCTTCCTTCCTTCCTTCCTTCCTTCCTTCCTTCCTTCCTTCCTTCCTTCCTTCCTTCCTTCCTTCCTTCCTTCCTTCCTTCATTCCTTCCTTCCTTCCTTCCTTCCTTCCTTCCTTCCTTCCTTCCTTCCTTCCTTCATTCCTTCATTCCTTCCTTCCTTCCTTCCTTCCTTCTGCGTCGATTTAACACAGAACCATAAATCAGCTTCACACAAAAACGTCATCAACGGGAATTTATATATGTATATATATATATATATATATATATATATATATATATATATATATATATATATATATATATATATGGTCTGTCTGCCAGGTCAGCAATGTTTGAGGGCGGAATAATTGGACAATGAAAAGACAAAGGAAAACATTCAGCTCACTATCACAAGAAAAAATGCTAATAGTTAAGTCCAAAGTACAATAAATACTTCCACAGTTTAGGTGTTAAAATTGCAAGAGGAAGATTGATTTGTTTTTATTTGTAACCCTTATTGTAAAAGCGAGCATTCTCCACATGTCCATGAATATTAAACTCTGCAAGCCCAGGTGCCTTATTTCTTTCTCTAAACATATATATTATGTGAGTTTTTAACTCAACCCTGCCCATTGAAAAGGGTCCACAAAGTAGAAGACTGAGGAATCAGACAAAAGAAAATGAAGACTTTGCTTAATTAATCAGTCTTGTACTCGCTTACGTACGATGGAGTATTAGGGCCAAACTAAGACAAAAAAAAAATGGAAAATACGAGAATAAACTCATAATAATATGAGAATAAAGTCATAAAATTATGAGAATAAAGTCATAAAATTACGAGAATAAAGTCGTAATATTACGAGAATAAAGTCGTAATATTAAATATATTATAAATATATAAATATAACTTCACAAGATGGTCAATATTCAACATTTTAACACACTCTTCATGTTAGAGTTCTCATAAATTACCACTTTATTCTTGTAATATTACGACTTTATTCTCATAAATTACGAGTTTATTCTCGTAATGTTACAACTTTATTCTTGTAATGTTACGACTTTATTCTCGTAATATTACGACTTTATTCTCGCAACATTATGACTTTATTCTCGTAATTTTACGACTTTATTCTCGTAATTAGTCTTAGTTTGGCCCTAATACTCCCTCGTACTTACGTGAGGGTTAAGGGGACGAATAGTTCTCGTCCTTACGAGCATCAAAAGCAAATATTTGCCATATGCCATAATTGCATATGTCGTCACGTAACAACACGTGTGACGACCTAATCACAGAGCTAAACGCAAAAGGTCAAACATAAAAGATGAAGCTTTAAAGCTCTGAAGGGAATAAAATGTTTCGGTCGGTGGTCTGACTGGTTTGACAACCTGTACAGCCTCTCTTGTCTTGATGTGGCGGTCAACCACAGAACAAAAAAAAAAAAAGGCACCCGAGTGGCGTAAAAATGTGAATTATCAGTGTAGCTGCTCCGGTGCGTGTGAGGAAGGAAGCGTGTGGCAGGTTAGTGAGAGACGTGGGTCACGTGCACTGCAGCTTTGCTGAGGTGAGTCATTATGAGCACTATAAGAGCTAACGGGGCCTTCACCCAAGCTCACTCCACAGCTGCTTTTAGTCAGGGCCTGAGGTCCCTCCATCCTCTCCCTCCCTTTCACCATCTCTTTCCATCCCTTCTGCCCTCAGCTTTCTGTTCTCTTGCCAGGGCTGTAATCAAGCCTTCAGCTTGTGGCCAGGGCCTAGCAGCCCCCCCCCCCCCCCCCCCCCCCCCCCAAAGAGTCTGAAAAGCCACCAACAGACAAAACTATGAGGGAAATTAAGTCCAGAGACATTAGAAAGGGAGCGGGGTGTGAGGGATGGTCATTAAAACTTTTCCCTGTGTGCAGACATTGCACAAATGTGATGTTTTAATACACGTGCATTATGCAAAAATGTTATTGAAGAAAAAAAAAAAAAGGTCTGCCACCATTAAAGTGGAAAAAGTAGGAGCGGTACACAAGTCGAGCTCTAATCAAAAACATGTGCACCTTGAATTCCTTTCATAGTATTTTCTGATCATGCTCTTTGTTACTGCGTTTGCTGGGGTGACATTTGCTTTCGTGAATATTGTGTATCGACTCTTCTTTTCTGAGGCCCCGTTTACACGGAGCAGAAACGGAGGCGTTTTCATGCGTTTTGGCCGTTCGTTTACACGAAAACGGAGCTCAAAGTCACCAAAAACGATCATTTCTGAAAACTCCGGCCAAAGTGGAGATTTTCAAAAACTCAGTTTTCACGTTTGCGTCTAAACAGAGGAAAACGGAGATTTGGGCTTCAGAACGTCACATTATGCAACAGAAACGTCACCAGCATCATTTGTGCGACCTGTGTTTACAATTTGTTTGGCCACCGTCAATATTTTCTTGTATTTTACCTGTTTTATATTCTAAAGTCACACTTAAAAGTAACTCCACTTCTCTGTCACTCCAAACGAAAGACTCTCGTTCCGTCTTGGAAGTAACTGGCAGTCCAGGCTGATTTATGGTTCCGCGTTACACCAACGCAGAGCCTACGGCGTAGGTTACGCGGCGACGCGCACCGTACGTACGTAGGCTACGCCGTCGATTTAACACGGAACCATATTATTCAGGCTTCTCACGTGTCATTTGTTGACGTTTTTTTCCAGGACTCTTTTCTTTTCTTATAGGCCCCGTTTACACGAAGCAAAAACGGAGGCGTTTTCATGCGTTTTGGCCGTTCGTTTACACGAAAACGGAGCTCAAAGTCACCAAAAACGATCATTTCTGAAAACTCCGGCCAAAGTGGAGATTTTCAAAAACTCAGTTTTCACGTTTGTGTCTAAACAGAGGAAAACGGAGATTTGGGCTTTCAGAACGTCACATTATGCAACAGAAACGTCACCAGCGTCATGTGTGCGACCTGTGTTTACAATTTGTTTGGCCACCGGTATTTAATTAATGTAATATGTATTGAGTATTGTGCATTTAAAATAGCACTTTATATTTACTGTGCAATCGGGCAATCTGCAATATAATTATGCACCTAACACTTTAACACTTCAGCACTCTGCACTTTAATCAGCCTTTTGATACCTAATTTTAGCATTTAATATTACTGAAATTCGTATGGTCCCCTGACCCTTGGTCTGTATGTTTCATGATCCACTATACTTTTCATTGTTTTTGCTTTTCTTTTCCTTTTCTGTCCTATTGTGTTTTTAAGGACACGTTTTCTCTCTTGTAATTGCTCCGCCTGCCTACTGGCCATGGAAGCTAACTGTTCTACTTGTCGTTACTGTTGTTTTATTGATTTTATTATTTTATGTTGTTGACATTAACCTGCCGAAGGGACTAAAGATGAAAATTAGCCGTTGGTTATAATCTTGCATATTTACATGTATATGTTCATTAATATGTATTGTCCCTGTTATAAATAAAATAAACTCAAACTCAAACTCAAACCGTCAATATTTTCTTGTATTTTACCTGTTTTATATTCTAAAGTCACACTTAAAAGTAACTCCACTTCTCTGTCCCTCCAAAACGAAAGTTCCGTTCTTGGAAGTAACTTGCAGTCAAGGCTGATTTATGGTTCCGCGTTACACCAACGCAGAGCCTACGGCGTAGGGTACGCGGCGACGCGCGCCGTACGTAGGCTACGCCGTCGATTTAACGTGGAACCATATTATTCAGGCTTCACACGTGTCCTTTGTTGACGTTTTTTTCCAGGACTCTGATTGGCTAGCATGACTTTACGCTTCTCGTTACACTGCCCCCTGCAGGTTTGGATGCTCATAGCACCTTAACAGCCTATTTATGCGGGTTCGTGTAAACGAAGAGATTCTGAAAACGATCTCGTGTAAACGATGGAATTTTTCAAAATGTAGAAGGGGGAAATATCAGTTTTTGTAAATACGTATGTGTATGTGTTAGGAGTGTTTCTTGCTCAGAGGCCCCCCCTTTGAGAGTCTTTATCAGAGCAGACTGTACTGTACCTTTTTCTTCTGTTCTTCCCGGTGTCGTTTTCCAAGGCTGCAGGGAATGGCAAAGCCGCGATGGTCATGTCCAAACAAACCCCCATCATATTCCTCACCGCTGCCCCTGAATACATCTCCCTCTCAGATGACATGACTGCAACAGCAGCCCATTATTCTGGACAGCCTTTTGGGTTTGCTCAAATACGCAATGTTGTCAGTGTTTCCTTTCAAGCCTGGGTTCATGTACGATCTGTCAAGGCCACTGAAAAACAATACCGGGGATCGTTGCACAGTTACGTTGGGCCAAAATCCACTTTTGTTGCATCCACACAATCTGAGCACTACATGTGGGTTCATATGGCGATGGAGATGAAGTCAGTGTGGGCTTTGACTTTGACTGAGAAGAAAGTTCATTTCCCATGAAGAAGATTAGCGCAAAAAGTAAATGCCATTATGGGCAGAAAAAAAAAAAATCATATAAAGTTGGATTTCTACTTCAGAAGATCCCTCCTCAATATTTTTAGCATCTAAATATTTGTTTGCCTCCTTAAACCGAATTTAAATAAAATAGGTTCACTTTATTTTCTAAAGACATTTGTAAAGGAAAATCCATGGCAGGAAATCCGCCCAAATCCTTTGAAAATCCAATAATATTTGCATAGAGCTTAAAACATGCAAAGTCCCTGCGCACGAATTAAGCTGGAAAGGAAAGCCCTGCTGGTTATGCATTAAAATGGATTGGAAGCAGGGGTTGACTCCTACAGGTAAAAGCCCCGGAGTGACTGATTCTGCACTTTGAGGAGACAAATACCAGAGATGTCCCTTTACTGCCGTCCAACCCCTCACTGTGCTGCTGGATAATCTGTTTGGCAATCCTGCACGCAGCCTGGTGACCCTCTCCAGCTTTCACACCTACTCCCTGAATAAGAAAGACGAGAACAAAGAAATCTAATAGCACAAGACCGCTAATGCACCCTGCAAATGTAAAGGATAGATGGTCACAGGCCCGGTCACAACGGCCCGGTCACAACGGCCCGTGACAGGAGGGATTAGAAAGTTGCTGTTCCTTTTTTTTTTCTTCTTTCAGATGAGCTTCTTTTAAAGCAAATGCTGATTACAGGGCAACGCTGACACAATATGCCTGTCAACTCGCGGAAAACAAACATGAAATTTATAGCATATTAAGAATTCAACAGGCAATCTATTCAAGCAACTAATGGTGTATGAAAATAAGCTCTGCCGGCGTTGAAAGCACTGCAACATGAATGTAGGCCACGACTGTTTTGTGCTTTTGTTTTCCGCTGCTTCGCCCTTGAGGATCGCAGTTCCAGAGCTCACACTCTTCACAAAGCCTTCCCCGCAATACGTCCCGCTTTTTCATATCCTCGTGTTAAAACGTACGGCGGTATCTACAGCTACAGCTCCCCCTCTGTTTGCACACAAGGTGCAGCGAAGGTGATTCTTATTAGGCTGCGGGGTGTTTGACTCTGACAACCTATTCAGGACATTCGGCTCTTTTATTTTGTAATTTCAGAATGTAATAAATTACAACCTCCTTTTTGAGTAAGCCGTCGACTGACAGTTGAGATAGGACCTGAGGGGGAAAAGAACAAACACAGCATCCTGATATTCCTGCAAAGCAACGTAACTTTCTGGACATTCAGTTCTCTAAATAATTATCTCTATGTATGTTTATCATTCTTATCTAATTACTGGTTTGACAGAGAAGTTGATCCGGTCGCCAAGTGAATGGCGAGTTATACATAGGGAGGGAAAGAGAGAGACCAAAAGAGAGATGTGAACATGCTTGAAAAAGGCCTCCGGGCATGCAGGTACTGTAAGGTGACCTGTGGCCGCCCTGTGTTTTCTTTGCACTTCACTGTTGTCACTCTCAGCACATTCCTGCCGTGTTTGTCATGTCATGTCTGAGAAAAACCTGCGGGCTTTTTTCTAACTGCCTCTTCACGGTGTTTAACGAAGATGGATTCCAGGAATTAGAGACCGGTTCTCTTAATGTCAGAAGCTCCAGCTGATAATTTCCGCTTTACATCTCACAGTGCATGGTTAGACGGTGTATTCACATTCATTACTCAGGTAGAAGTATAGATACTAGAGTTTAAAAATACTCCTGTAGAAGTTGAAGTATCAACTCAAGTTTTTTACTCAAGTAAAAGTATAAAAGTACTGGTTTCAAAACTACTTAAAGTATAAAAGTAAAAGTAATGTAAGGGGGAAAAAAGCCATTAAGGACAAAAGCCATTGAAAATGAATGTATCTTAGTATAATGCAAATATATTAAAGAAGCATATATGTGTACTATTGAGCATTAACATGTGTTTCAGAGAGCAGCAGATATGATGACTAGTTGCTATAAGTATTGTAATGGTGCAAAAAGTCAAACTTCAGAGGCATGTTATCATTTATCCTAACCTTTATTGGAATGTACATCCAAGTTTAGTTGCAGGAATCTGAGGGAACGGATGTAAGAACAAAACTGGACAAGAACATCTGAAACAACCACAACCAAATTCACTCTATCCGGATGGAGCAATTTAACTGGATAGTTTTTTTTTAAAGGCCGAAATGAAATAGAGTAACGAGGCTGTTTTTAAAATGTAAGGAGTAAAAAGTACAGATAATTGTGTGAAAATGTAAGGAGTAAAAGTAAAAAGTCGTCTGAAAAATAATTACTCCAGTGAAGTATAGATAACCAAAATTTCTACTTAAGTAAGGTAACAAAGTATTTGTACTTCGTTACTTGACACCTCTGCTTAGCAATGAGACTGTATACTTATCTGACCCCAACTTCTTACCCTGATCAATTGATCTGGAAGGAATGAAAGTGATTGGTGTCAGATTGGTGTCGTACCCGTGGTGTCTGGCTGTAAAGTAGGTCTATTAATGTTTTCCTTCAGCCTCCATTTCCCTATGATCATTCAACCGTCTAAAAAGTGAATAGCATGTAGCTACACGTTGCGTGTGAATGTCATCACGTAGGAAGAAAGTCACAAGTCGTTGAGTGAACACATCATCAATAGACCCTTTTCACATGACGTCAGACAAATTCCGTTTCTGCGCAAAGCAGGTTATCCCGACTTCCTGTTGGAGCCGTTTGACGGGAGAAAGCGGGATCATCAGACAGCGCTCAACAATAATACACGCAATTTCTGAAGGTAAGATTGAGACTATAATATTTAACGTTACGTTTTTACCATGGTCCTTTTCCTTGCTACCGTTAGCGATCATTATCGTTCTGTAACTGCGCTAGATACGAGGGAAAGTAACCGTACTAACTAAGCTTGTTAACCTGCAGGCTAAAAACAAGCTGCAACACCGTAGCTGCTAGCCAGTGGTGTAGTTAGGGTTGCCACCCGTCCCGTAAAATACGGAATTTTATTTGAGAAAAAAATGTTGCGTCCCGTATTGAACTAATACGGGACGCGATTTGTACCGTATTTTCATTAACTTTTACACCATATTCTAGTTGGATTATTGAAATAAGTTAACTTTTACACCATATTCTAGTTGAATTATTGAAATAAATTAACTTTTACACCATATTCTAGTTGAATTATTGAAATAAGTTAACTTTTACACCATATTCTAGTTGAATTATTGAAATAAATTAACTTTTACACCATATTCTAGTTGAATTATTGAAATAAATTAACTTTTACACCATATTCTAGTTGAATTATTGAAATAAATTAAATTTTACACCATATTCTAGTTGAATTATTGAAATAAATTAACTTTTACACCATATTCTTCACCTGTAGGCTATATTCTACATCTGGGCTGATGTGTACATACGTAGCATAGGAGGATATTTCAGCTGCTAGTATGGTTGGCTGTCTGTACAGTCATGCAAGTTCAATGCTATTAAAGCACTTTAAACTTTAAATCAAAGCATTTAGTTTTTTCATATAAAATAAACACATTTTTATTCAGTTTAGAAGTTTTGGGGCTTTTTTTTTGGCTCCTGCGCTGCTGAAATCAGGGCGTCCCTTATTTCTATTTCTGAAAGGTGGCAACCCTAGGTGTAGTGGAGAGTATACCACCTCTTATTCTGTCAATTTACAGTGTAGGCTGCCCATCTATCAGACAAAAAAGCCCACAGCGGAACTTTGTGGGATATTGCAAAGTCTGCAACTGCAGCATAACACAACTAAAAGAAAACTTAACCCTATAATCTTATATAAGACACCTGGAGGTAATGAGGCTCGTCGCTTTTCTTCATGGACCTGTAACAGCGTGCTCTCACTGTGACCGAGTGGTCAACAGCATTTGACACTGTTCCAAAACAATGTCATGGAGAGAAAGCACGACATTAGCCATGTAAAACAATACTCGGTGGCTAACAGCTGTGAAACAGAATAGTAGATGTATTAATAGTTTGAGATTTATAAAGCTACTAGCAGCTTGATCAAGAAAGGGGCCTTATAGACATATTTTTATATTTTTTTAGCCACGCAGAACAGGTAAGCTAACAGATGATGTCGGACCGCGGTTTAGCATCTCCGCTAACGTAAGACGACAAAAACACTCACCTTCATAATTGAACAGATATTGCTCTATGAAAAACTTGTAGCCTTTGTCCGGTTTGGAGCCTGGAGTGGCGGACAAGTTTTGTGCAAGTCTGTGCACGTCGCACAAACAGAGTTTGGGTAGCTGCAGGAGGGACTCTGTAAACTCCATTTGTAAATGCCGCCCACCACGCTAGCGGAACTCTGCAGCGCTCCAAAACGGAAGTTGTCTGACGTCACTGTGAAAAGGGTGTGTTACAACCAAAAACGTAATAACAGCCAATAACGTAATAATTTTGGCCATTTCAAATGTAATAAAGCCAATAGTGTAATAATGTGCCAATAATGTAATAAAACTTTTGAGCCAATAACGTAATAACTTTTTGCCGATAATGTAATAAGGCATTACATTATTGGCTGGTTATTACATTATTGGCCTGATATTAAAAAAAACCTTTCAAAATGTAATAACTGGTGCCGATAATGTAATAACACATAAATATGACAGCAGTTCTTGGAAATAAAGGTTTTTTTTGCAGTTTTTGGGCAGTTAGTGGATGACATATAGTCGTCATATCTATTCATATATCATTATTTATTATTTATTCACTCATTTCCAGCATCCTCAATGTCATTGTCAACCAAAGGGTTAGCCATAGACTGTTTATCAGAATTAGCTTCAGTTTGAAACAGAAAGCCAGGTTCATCCGATATAGAGGGGGGGTCGGGATTGTTACAACCATTAGTGTAATAATGTGCCAATAATGTAATAAAACTTTTTTTTTATTACATTATTGGCACATTATTACACTATTGGCTTTATTACATTTGAAATGGCCAAATGGCCAAAATGGCTGTTATTACGTTTTTGGTTGTAACAGGGTGTATTAGTTACAGGTGGCGGCGGTGAGGTGGTCAGTTGTGACACACGAGGTGGATTTCCCTAATAACAGAAGAAAAGTAGTTGGGAAATATTAGACTTTGTTACCATTCTTCTTCCACATATTTTGCACAAATCGATTTGGCTTCAGTTCTCCTGACACAACCCTCCTAATTTATCCAGGTTTGGGAATGGCATTATGGGAAAAAACTGGCTTGTAACCCCCTAAGTGGCTGGGGTTTTGAGGTTTAGACCACCGTGTAACACAGAATTAAATGAGGAAAGTTATCATTTAAAAACACATGAAAATGAAATTAGCACAAAGACCAGTCATGGTCTAGACGAAGAATATTTGAGGGCGTCCTGGAATATCTAACAGATCCTTTAGGCCCTGTGGGTTATAGGGTGAGGTCACTGTGGACTGGGATTCCTCCCCGCAGATGCCGCCAGGACCCATCCGATCGTATCTGGGGAGTTAGGAGACCAGATGAAACACCACCGCTCTCTGATGTGTGTTTTTGAGCCACTTCCTAAAAAAAAAAACGTGTTGACCTGACATATCGAGGGGTGCAAAAGGTGACAAGTTATAGAATAACCCTGACGTAAGGATCCCAGTGATAAACTATTAAGTGTTTTAACAAATCCACATTTTGAAATCCTTCTTAAATGGGTGGACACTGCCCTATTTGGGCGCAGTGTCAAAAGCTCAGCGCTCACACAGCGGTGATATGTAGCAACCCTGTCATTACAGCACAACATTTTAGCTCCCTAGAAACTCCCGGATACGTATAACCTCAACATTTCAAAGCCGCTGTCATATCCTCCATGGTTGTGTGCCTCCTCAACCAGTAAACAAGCAAACAAATCTACATTTGGAGATAGGACAGGAGGCAGTGGTAGACCCACATTCACCCCAGAGTGAAAGGCTGTTTCTTTTTCTTTTTTTTTTTTTTTACTGTTCTTGTGAAAGCTGAACTCCAGTAGCTTCTGCAGAAAGAGGAACCCCGTGCACGTGCACGAGCGAGCTGGCGAGTATTCACCTTCATGATAGATTGCTATGCATGTGGTCATCCGCAAAAAAACCAAACAAAACACGATCACTCAGCTCCGCACCATTTTACACCAGAAACTACTCGAGTTAACCCCAGACCTGTTTCTAATTGAAAGCATCCGTTACGTTATGAAATTAGAAATACAATAAGACAGAGTGTGGACTACCGGGCCCTTTAATCTCATGTGGAGGTGAAAACGTTCACATTTTGCTGTAAAACTCGATTAGAAAAGCTATGAAATGCAGTGTTTAATTTAAACGCGCGGCGTATAATCATATGTTAATTAAACATTATGTTTATATGAATCATTATTCTTTGAATTTTTTTTTTTAACCTATTTTTGAAAAAGATTAGAGGAATTCTTCTAAAACGGACTTGAATTAAATGTTGTTCAAACCTTATTTTACCTCAGTTTCTGTGAAAATCCCATTTGAATGATGCAAAGACTTCATTTAACAACACTGATAAAAAAGTACAGCCAATACAGTTGCAAATAATGTATATATACATTATTTTGACTGGTTTTTAAGCCTATGTAGGACAGGATACGCTCCACCATGAGCCATGAGATGGATTAGGTGTTGGACAGCTCTGGAGCTCCACGATGATCCCTTAAAATGGGAGTCCTGCCAACAATCTTGAGGGGATGTGCGTGTGTATTTATGGTTGTGTGCGTGTACATGCATATTTTAGAGCCCCTTTTTGTTGCCTAAGGTGTTTCTCTTGCTGGTAATGGTGAAAGGAAATCGCCACGAAGCAGTCGGGACGAGTGCAGCTCCTTAAACACACACCATCAAGCAATTTCCAGGAGAACGATAAGGTCTGAAAACATTTAGCAGTCTCATTCTCCTTTATGCAAAGTATGGACACCATAAATGTTAGATGAACTCATCTCACTGTATGGATGGCCCATTAAAACTCATGTCAATTTGACAACGCGGGATTCACAGATTTACAGATGATAACTGAAAGGAGTCACGCATGAATGACACAAAGTGATCATTTAAGCTCCTCAAACATGCACAACATTAGTTTCAGATGTTGTAGCCTCATAAAGTGAATCTCAAGGAGAGCCTGGTACAGATTAACGCGGTATACATTGTAGACCACTGATGCCTCCCCGACATGTGACCAAAATTAATCAGATTTAGATTCAAGTGATCAAACTGTAATTAATCATGTGAAGAGGGAAATGATCCTTGACGTGGCTCCAGCTGTGAGATGCCTCTGTTTGGTCCCGCGTGCCCCTCTTACAGGGGGTCCACCGGGGCTACATTAAGAGGCTTTGTGCCAATGTCACCTAAATTACAGTCACTTAACACAACAGATGTACTGAATGTCGAGCAAATGATGTGCTCGGGTTGGGGCGGCACATTCACATGCATGGAATAAATTTTGCCCAATGTATCAAATGTGTTTTTGTTGCATCTTCCTCTCCCTCTCGGTTGAATTTGCATTTCACTATATACATAGCGTGCACCACTATCCCACTACTGTCTTGCATCTCAGTCTCAATGCGGCTCAATCGATGGCTCTTTTATTTGACGGCCTTTAGAGTTTCCGATGCACACCCCGGCACAGGTGAATTAAGCGTATTTATTCTTGTGCATCAGTTTGAGAAGATTTTCTCTGCACTTATAGACTCAGCAGTGGATATGCCAGACAAGCTTAGTTCAGAAGATTATTTTTCTCTTTTGTGCATCAGGCTCGTCAGCAGCGGCACAGGCAGATACAGGTATTGAGATGGGAGCCAATGTGGACCGGGCCATTGTGCTCCTCTGCACACAGGAACAGAGCGTTCTGGCATCACAGGTATAAAGGGGGACAAAAACCCAGCGTCGCAGGCACAAATTACATTCATCAAGTTTATCAATAGCAAGTTGAGATTTAAGCCAACAAGCTCACCCCATCAACACCTCCTCTCCATCCCTGCATAAGTATGTCTTTCAATGCCCAAGTTAATTCTGCGTGCACCGAGAGAAATGATCTGCTCACAATTATGCCACCACGGATGGATATGTTATGAAACCAAACACAAGCTACCGCTGCCACCCTGGCAACAATCCCTAAACATGAGTAAAGATCTCATTTCCATGCATAAATACTAAAGCAAGGCGACGATAGTGTACTGTAGTCCCTCTCTTTGCATGATAGAGGGATGGAATGAGAATTTATAGGCTGTCTAAAAAAAATGATATCCTTCAACGGCATGAAATTGTACTTTGAAAGAAGGGAGGAAAAAAAGGGACTAAGGAGAGATATACTCTGAAAAATCATAAGTCATTATGCTCCAGAAAAGGTTTTTCGGGGTGGGGCATGTATCCACATAAAGCACTGCTGAGAACCTCAAGCAAATTACCCCGCAGGCCTGCAAGGAGGGGGAAATATCACTAATTGCCCTCCATTCTGTCAGGTCAATTGACTCTAATTGGAAAAATAATAAAAAGCCTACTACCCCGGGAGCAGCGGGCTCTGGAAACGACAGGGTCCTTTTTGGAAAGAAAGCAAAGGGGGGGAGGTTGGGTAGGGGGGCAGAGAGAAAAAAAAAAAAAATGAAATTCCTCAGTGCAAATATGCCATCTGAAATCTATCTTTGCTGTTCCTCCCTCAAAGACAATCACAGCGTGGCTTCCCTCTGCCACTTGGCTGTAATTACAGGAAAAAGGGCATGGGTTTCAAGGCACTATTACAGAATGACATGTGATTAGGCATTAATGTTCATAATCCAGTTCTTTTTACACCTTAATGTGTGATCTTTAATGATGATCTTTAATACTGACTGTGAGAAAGAGTGTGTGCAGACATGTGTGAGGGGTGGGGGGGGTGCGGGGTCTTCTGGTCAGCTTCTGCTGCTCAACCGCCTCGTGGGAGTGCTTTGTAATTTGGAGTCAAATGAGCCCAGAGAAAAAGGCCAGGCCACCTAATACACCTACAACAGAACGTACAGTACGGGAACAAGGAGGTATTGAATATGAGCTATGCCTCAGGTGTCGGCAGACAAGGGGGAATAGAGTTAATCTACTATCTACATTACTAAATTATTGGAGATGAATGTCTCTGCTAATATAATCTCCCACCCCGGGGGGGATGATCCAAAGATTAAGGGTCTGACTCAGTATTCATCGCAATATTCAGGCCCTTGATATGTTCAAAAGTTGTAATTTGGTTTAAACCCAATACACACTGCAAAAGAGAGGAAAATTCCCAAATTGCCTGTCCTCACTGGGAAAAAAATATAAAGCTGAGCACACTTTTCTTATTTCCAAAAACTGAATAATTGATGTGTGATTGATTTAAAAAAAAAAAAAAAAGTCATCAATTTGTAACAGAACTTAAAGGGTTTTTCTGTTAATTTATTTACTATTTCTTTCCTGTATTTTTCCAAAGAAAAGAAATCATAGTCTAGATCAGGGGTCGGCAACCCGCGGCTCTAGAGCCGCATGCGGCTCTTTAGCCGCATGCGGCTCTTTAGCGCCGCCCTAGTGGCTCCCTGGAGCTTTAAAAAAAATGTTTGACCATTTTTCTCCTTTTTTTCTTTTCTTTTTCCTTTTTTTTCTCTTGATTTTTTTTTATTGAATTGTTTATTTCGAACACATAAAAAAATAAAAGATTTTAAGACAAATTCAAAACATACAGAAAAAAAGCAACAACAACAAAAACGTAATACAAACAGGGAAAAAAAAAACAGTGTCCGAAAAGGAGCAGGTTGAAGTAAAACTTATTTAACCCTGCCCCTTTGTTACCTCTATCATAAATTAAACATAAATATTAATAATAAATAGCTGCAATTACCTAATAGGCTACCAATTTTCCCATTGGTTGTGCCTTTGGGAATAACCAGCTAACAAACACCATATTGTCTTAACATAACTCCTCCTCAACCAAATGACTTCCCAGAACTTCCTTTTTGTACCGTTTTTTAAATTGATTTATATTTGTACATTGCTTCAACCCTTCACCCAACCCATTCCATAGATCCACTCCAACAACTGAGATACACGTGCTTTTCCTTTTAGAATGAAAACATTGCTTTTTGAAATTATATTTTCCTCTTTTTTTCTTCTTTTTTTCCCTTTTTTCTTTTTTCTATTTTTTTTTTCTCTTTTTTTCTTCCTTTTTCCTTTCCTTTTAATCTCGACCTTTAGACTTTTTCACAAAATTCTGACTATTTCCTCGACATTTTGACATTTTTCTCGACATTTCGACTTTTTTCTCAACATTTCGACTTTTTTCTCAAGATTGTACTTCAACATTAATCTTGACATTTCGACTTTTTTCTCGAAATTTTGACTTTTTTCTCGACATTTCCACTTTTTTCTCGACTTTTCCACTTTTTTCTCGAGATTGTACTTCAACATTAATCTCGACATTTCGACTTTTTTCTCAACATTTCGACTTTTTTCTCGACATTTTGACTTTTTTTTTTAAATTGTACTTCAACATTAATCTCGACATTTCAACGGTTTTCTCGAAATTTCAACGTTTTTCTCGACATTTTGACTTTTTTTTTTTAAATTGTACTTCAACATTAATCTCGACATTTCAACTTTTTTCTCGACATTTCAACGTTTTTCTTGACATTTCCACTTTTTTCTCGAAATTTTGACTTTTTTCTTGACATTTCCACTTTTTTCTCGACATTTCCACTTTTTTCTCGAGATTGTACTTCAACATTAATCTCGACATTTGGAATGTTTTTCTTGACATTTCGACTTTTTTCTCGACATTTCGATTTTTTTCTTGACATTTCGACTTTCGCCATTTGCCTTCATTCTAAGGCTTATACAAGACTTTTCATTTTTTGCGGCTCCAGACATATTTGTTTTTTGTGTTTTTGGTCCAATATCATTATATATATATATATATATATATATATATATATATATATATATATATATATATATATATATATATATATATATATATATATTACCAATATATTTCAACATTTTGGGTTGCCGACACCTGGTCTAGATGAATGACATGTAATAGGAGCTTGATGTTTGCTCAGTTTTATTTTGATGGGTTTGTGTGATTGTAGAATCGCAGGTAAAATTTCTGCTGTCTTGCAATTAAAATTGCTTCATCGGGTGGCCATCAAAAACTTCAGAGAAAAAAAACATATCCATATTTATTTGAGTTCAGAGCGATCGCGGGTGCTTGTGATTAATTCACCAGCATGCAAAGCTTCGAGATGACAAAGACATTCTCCGGTGAGACCTGCCGGCTCTTCCCCCTTTAGCAACGTCTCGCCCCAGGAGACAAACTTAGGATACGGCGATGACAGGAGCCCGGCAGCACGCGGCCCGGTGCTAAACAGCACACCTACCTGCTTGTGATCAATGAAACCTGACTGTATACTATCTCTGTACACCACGCCAGCCGCTGATGAAAGGCCTCATCGTTAGTGACCGCCTTTGATCAGCTCATCGCCTTTTTCTGAAATGTAAATTGATGGGAAAAGGAAAGGGCTCTCTGAAGGAGTGGCATGCAGAGGAGAGAGGGGGACCATACCCTCTGGGGAGATTAACGTCACCCCAGTCAGACATATGTCAAGTGGGGCTTGATGAACCCTGGGAAAAAGAAAAGAAAATATGAAAAAAGGGAATCAGTGGAATGAAAGCCCTTTCTCTTTCCTTTCTCACTTCCTTCTGCACATCCCTGTCTCTCAGATCATCATCTCCCGCCCTTATTCTGTCAACGCCCTTCTTGATGGTTGCTGTCAGAGGTGTGCATCTCTTTTGTAGTGTGGTGTTTTGCTGCTGCGGAGATGCTTCCCTCCTCTGCATATGCACAACTGAGCGGGGAAGGGGGTGGGAGGGGATGGAGAATGGAGTTTGAATTGGAGGGGTTGGGGTGGTGGTGTTGCAGGGGGGGGTGCCGAGGCAAGGATTCCTGTAGTATCTGCTGATCATGGCACGCCTTTGGGAATCGGGCTCCAAAGTACAGGGGGAATGCTTCAGGAGAACCGGTGGCAGCAGGATAGTGGAGTGGAGGTGTTTGCAAGGTGGCGGGGATGTTGTAAGTAGGAATGGGCGATATTTTACCGTTCAAGATAAACCGTCAAAAAAATTCCTCACGGTAAGAATTTTGTCATCTCACGGTAAAAACAATAAATTCCTGTTGATGAAGTTTTTGTGTAAATCTGATTTATGGAAGGAAGGAAGGAAGGAAGGAAGGAAGGAAGGAAGGAAGGAAGAAAGGAAGGAAGGAAGGAAGGAAGGAAGGAAGGAAGGAAGGAAGGAAGGAAGGAAGGAAGGAAGGAAGGAAGGAAGGAAGAAGGAAGGAAGGAAGGAAGGAAGGAAGGAAGGAAGGAAGGACGGACGGACGGAAGGAAGGAAGGAAGGAAGGACGGAAGGAAGGAAGGAAGGAAGGAAGGAAGGAAGGAAGGAAGGAAGGAAGGAAGGAAGGAAGGAAGGAAGGAAGGAAGGAAGGAAGGAAGGAAGGAAGGAAATGAACCAGAAAGAAAGAAGGAAATGAGCAAGAAAGAAAGAAAGAAAGAAATGAGCCAGAAAGAAAGAAAGAAGGGAAGGAAGGAAGGAAGGAAGGAAGGAAGGAAGGAAGGAAGGAAGGAAGGAAGGAAGGAAATGAACCAGAAAGAAAGAAGGAAATGAGCAAGAAAGAAAGAAAGAAAGAAATGAGCCAGAAAGAAAGAAAGAAAGAAAGAAGGGAAGGAAGGAAGGAAGGAGGAAATGAGCAAGAAAGAAAGAAAGAAAGAAAGAAAGAAAGAAAGAAAGAAAGAAAGAAAGAAAAGAAAGAAAGAAAGAAAGAAAGAAAGAAAGAAAGAAAGAAAAGGTGGAGAGGTGGAGTTGAATTGGTATTTTTTTTATCGTCATTTTTATTGTTATCGGGATAAATGCCAGAAATTATCGTGATACATTTTTTAGTCCATACCGCCCATCCCTAGGTTGGGGTGGGGGGTTTACGGGGCGGGGGGGGGGGGGTTGCCAAGGCAAGGATTCCTGTAGTATCTGCTGATCACGGCACGCCTTTGGAATCGGACTCCAAAGTACAGGGGGGGATGCTTCAGGAGAATCGGTGGCAGCAGGATAGTGGAGTCGGGGTGTTTGGAAGGATGTTGTAAGTAGGAATGGGCGATATTTTACCGTTCATGATATACCGTCAAAAAAATTCCCCACGGTAAGAATTTGTATCTCACGGTAAAAATGATAAATTCCTGTTGATGAAGTTTTTGTGTAAAGCTGATTTATAGTTCTGGAAGGAAGGAAGGAAGGAAGGAAGGAAGGAAGGAAGGAAGGAAGGAAGGAAGGAAGGAAGGAAGGAAGGAAGGAAGGAAGGAAGGAAGGAAGGAAGGAAGGAAGGAAGGAAGGAAGGAAGGAAGGAAGAAAGGAAGGAAGGAAGGAAGGAAGGAAGGAAGGAAGGAAGGAAGGAAGGAAGGAAGGAAGGAAGGAAGGATGGAAGGAAGGAGAGAGCAGGAGGAAAGAAGGAAGGAAGGGAAAAAAGAAGGAAGGAAGGAAGGAAGGAAGGAAGGAAGGAAGGAAGGAAGGAAGGAAGGAAATGAGCCTGAAAGAGAAAGAAAGAAGAAAGAAAGAAAGAAAGAAAGAAAGAAAGAAAGAAAGAAAGAAAGAAAGAAAGAAAGAAAGAAAGAAAGAAAGAAAGAAAGAAAGAAAGAAAGAAAGAAAGAAAAAGGATAAATTCCCGTTGATGACGTTTTTTTTTTGAAGGAAGGAAGGAAGGAAGGAAGGAAGGAAGGAAGGAAGGAAGGAAGGAAAGGGGAAAAGGAAGGGAGAAAACAAGGAAAGGAGGAAGAGAGCGGAGGGAAAGAAGGGAGGAAGGGAAAAAAGAAGGAAGGAAGGAAGGAAGGAAGGAAATGAGCCTGAAAGAGAAAGAAAGAAAGAAAGAAAGAACAGAAAGAAGAAAGAAAGAAAGAAAGAAAGAAAGAAAGAAAGAAAGAAAGAAGAAAGAAAGAAAGAAAGAAAGAAAGAAAGAAAGAAAGAAAGAAAGAAAGAAAGAGAAATTAAAGGTGGAGTTGTATTGGTATTTTTTTATTGTCATTTTTATTGTTATCGGGATAAATGCCAGAAATGATCGTGATACATTTTTTAGTCCATACCGCCCATCCCTAGGTTGGGGTGGGGTGGGGGGTTGCGGGGGGGGGGGGGGGGGGGGGGGGGGGTGGGTGCCGAGGCCTGGATTCCTGTAGTATCTGCTGATCATGGCCTTTGGGAATCGGGCTCCAAAGTACAAGGGGGATGCTTCAGGAGAACCGGTGGCAGCAGGATAGTGGAGTGGAGGTGTTTGGAAGGTGGCGGGGATGTTGTTGGATGTTGTAAGGGCAGAGGACACGGCTGTTACACGGCGAGTGACGAGTCAGGGATGACAGCCAACCATTTTGTCCAAAAACCCTGGAGGAAATGGGAACATATTGACATGTTAAAGGGGTAATCCTAATCCAAATGTGGTCAGCATAGAGTGAAAGGAAGAGGACAAGTCACGGATGGATGGATGGCTTTGGTCATTTATACCTGGAAAAAAAAAAAAAGGGAATTGCTCTCTCGCCGCAGAAGGAGTCAACTTCTTGATTCAATCCTGTCTGCCGGCTTGTGGCTGAAAAGGCCATTACATCATTTGAAGTGACGATGAAATAGAATAGCTAAATAATGTCCCAGCAGGAGACGGCTCGCAGAGATGATAAAATGCGCAGGGCCTGCAAACTAATGGCCAGCTGTCTTATAATGAGCCCCGCAGATCCCGTCCCCCCCTCTCAATTTGTCCCCTATGTGGGGATGGAAGCTGGGGGAAGGGAGTGCAGAGGTGGAGGATGAAGGTGGGACTGTCCCTCAGTCGCTGCTACGGAGCACAGATACCCTCTCACTTAACGAACTGTGAGCCGTCTAATTAGAGCTCAAAAATTCATGAGGGTCCTCATTAATATTGAATATCTGTTGTGGGGCCACAACTTCAAAATAAGCACTTGCATATGCAGATGGAAGGTGAGGCAGAGAAGGGTGAGAGGGAGTGAACGAAGGGAGGGAGAGACTGGTGTGCTCCAGCAAGGTAAAAGTATAGTGAGATGAAGGTGCAGGGAAAGGAGGCGAAGGAGATCTAACGGGGTAGGGAGTGGGAAGTACATGAAAAGCAAAGGGTGACGGACTGGGAGACAGACGAGGTAGATGAGATGGAGGGAGAGCAAGAGACGAGGAAAGGGGAGGAGAGGGAAATGGTTGAGAAAAAGTGAAGGACCCCAGAGAGCTGTACCTGTGGAGAAGAGTTGTAATGTTGGAGGACTCTCCTGGGAGAATATGCATGGTCTTTAATGAGGAGGGTGGAGTGCAAGCAATGGTGAAGAATAACAAGAAAAAGAATAGGGAAGAAAAAAACATTCTGCTCTTAATCCCTCGCTGAGAGCGGAAACTCTTTCAAGCAGGTACGCAGAGGTATCACTTTTCAAGTCCCTCACTCCTTATGTTTTAGCCTGGAAAAGGGGTACACAGATAAAAGATACAGTCATTTGAAGATTGCCTGCTACCAACAACCATCATTTGCCTTTGAGATAATTCTGGGTATTCCACTTTAGATTTAGGAGGCATATGGGTAAAGTCGGAGGAGGATACACTACATTAACTATATGTCACCCACTCTGGAAGACATCAAGCAAGTCGTTTCATGGTGAAGAGGAAAGAAACTAACGCAAAAAAACAATTTTTCCTTTTGTTCCTGCAAAGTCGATGGCTGGCTTTTGTACGGCGTGTATCGCTGCGACGACGCTAATAAGAGGAGCCGTGTTGGGAAGTTCGCCTTCAGTCCTCAGTAAGGGCACCGACTTCTGGGACGAGAGGCAACATTTATAGCTGCTGGTTGAAGTGAGATGTAATTGCTGTATAAAAATTCAAATGTCAGTCGGATCTGTTGTGCAGCATTCTTTTCATCTTCTTTGAGTAGAGAGGAAAACTTTCTTCTTTTTTTTTAAAGGTGTGTGATTAAGAACGGGGGGCAGGCTTATCAGTATTTGTCCTTGCCATCCATCACTTTTTTTTTTTTTTTTTGCAATCCTTGTACACAGTACTCGAGTTGTAAAAAAAAAATCAGGGGGGATGGGGGATTTTATCATATGGGGACAGATCATTTGTGCTGATTACAAATAATATAATATATTACAAATAATAGCACTGACCAAAACACCTGCAGAAATACTGCAGGAATGACATAGCAGCAGTTAAATGCAGCCTTCTGTAAGCTTTAAATATCCACTGGGCTTACATCAAATACATCAAAACACAATGATAAAAAACACTTTTCTGAACTTATCAATATGATTCTGTCCTTCACAGGATAAGTAAAATGGATCACTGCAAAAACTCTAAATCTTAACAAGAATATGTGTCTTATTTCTAGTTAAAATGTCTCATTTTAGTAAAAAAAATCTCATTCATTTAAAACAAGACTCATCACTGGAAAAAACAACAATTTCCACCTGTTTCAAGTAGATTTTCACTTAAAATAAGTAGAAAAATCTGCCAATGGAACAAGATTTTTTTGAAACAGGTGAAAATGGTCAAATAAGTTATTTTTCTGGTGTTATTTTTCTGGTGATGACTGTAAATGTTGAAATAGCAGTAAAACCACATTCATTGATGAAATGACATAAGGGATGGAAAGGGGGGATGGCAGTTTTACAGGGGGGGTGATTTGGACCGTTTTTATTTCAGGGGGGGATGCCATCCCCTCTCATCCCCCCTCAACTCCAGTACTGCTTGTACACGTGTGTGAAACAAGAAAAAACCTTTCCTGGAAGCCTCCTGACCGACCAGCAAGGGACTGGCGACACACGACCTTGTGAATCCTCTGGCTATTGCTCTTAACCAAAACACACACAAACTAAATTAAAAGCATAAATAAAAGACTGTGAAGCTTTCCATCTCAAGAAAACCCAGAGTGATGTTGAGGAATAATAATAATGATGCCATTTAAAGCAGCACTATGTAACTTTCAGCTTTTGTTGAGTTTGGCGGCTCCTTTGGACCAAAGCGGTAGTGCTTTACCAGAAAGAACTACATTTCCCATGAGCACCAGCGTGTACTGCTGGAAAAATCCTGTCCCCGTCACGTGCATTTGTTTTGATAGTGAATGAAATAAGACGGGACGGACTTTCAAAACTACTTTTCTGTTTTCAGCGGTCGTTTGCAGGATGGATAGCGAAGAGGTAATGTATTTATTTTTGGCTAAACAATATAATATGACGAAGTTGAAAAACACTGATTTCAACTTGGTTTTATTAAGTTGTTTCAGCGAGATAATGCGCCCTACAAACTCATACGCTCTGCACCTTTTTCCTGTCACGTTTTTTAGAGGGACTTCGTCATAAATTAGTAGTCCAACATACTTACTGACAAAATAAAAAAATACTTTATAACCTGTGAATAACTGAATGCCCATTCCTTATATTTTGCAGATCAGCCCTGCACAATTTTACAGTTCTCAGGAAAAATACTAGAACCCAAGACGAATCCCCTGTATGTGAAAACATTCTAATTTGATTCTTATTGAACATAAAACTCTATATTTACATTTTTTTTTTTGTCCAAGCATTTAGCTTGTTACTCTCCCGCTTTCTTTTTTCGCCTCCTCCGATAAAACTTTTATTTTCTTTGGTTTCTTGGGTAAAAATGTGTAGTTTTTTAGTGTGGCAGGGTTCCTACCATCCACCTCAAAGTTACATAGTGCCAGTGAAGGCGATACAGACCCCTCAGACCATGACAGAGGTTCATTAAACCTGTTGGAAGTTGATGTAGCATCACAATGACTCTGGAAATATGATATTAAGGTTGAAAAGTTACATAGTGCTGCTTTAAATCATCACTAACGTGCATGTGCAGCCAGGCTTGCTGGTGCAACACTGGGCAGAGAAGCTTGGATTACAACTAAAAATGATATCTATGCTGAAATAGTAATTATATGTCAAAAATAAGAGTAACGTCTTACAACAATTACAGCTCCAAGTAAGATGATCTGCACCTCAGCAGATACCTTAACCTTTGTTTAACATCTGGTTAAATGTACATGTGTATAATGTGAAGCAAAACTTTGTATTTCTTTCCTTATATAAGTAAAAAGATGATGCACAACTGACTGGTTGGAAAACTTTCTGAATCCTGAGTCTTTCTTAAAGCTATAAAGTTTTAAGATTTGATTTTAGCCAACAATATTTTTTGCCTGAGATAAACTTATGTCATTTTCTGTTCACATTTTCATTTCCACTGGCTGTGAATGTCATTAGTTTGTCTCTCAGAAATGAGAGGATGGCAGGCCTCATCAGTCTTCCCATTGATAAAAAACAAAAACAAAAAAGAAAGTCTATTCTAAAAGGTACAATCATTCTTTAAAGGAAGTGCATGTCAGCCCTGTCAGCTCGGAGCTCAACTTAGTCTACTTGTCCAACTATAAACATGAAAGCAAACACAAATGCACACACTCGCTCGCATGTGAGGGCAAGTCTGCTCGAGTCAGCCCAGGCAGCTGTTTGCCCATGTGGTCTCCTCACTTTGCTTGTGTCCATGTGTGTCAGCATTTGTTTGCGAGAGAGGTGACTGGTTCGGGGGCCGACGCGAGCGCTCGTTTCTTAATGTGTCTGGGAGGTCCAGGGAGCCAATGGCTTCGGAGGGCGTGGTCGTGTCTCCGCCGAGAGATTTATAGGCATCAGCTCAGGATCACTCTCTTTTTCTGGTGCCAAGTTAAGCAGTAGCATAATTAAAACCTCGGAGGAATCCTTTTGAAGTCAACAATGGGCTCTTAGGCAAACCTTAATGCAAACATGCATACTGCACACACAAGCACACATGAAGTCGTGCACACACTCACTCGCGCTCTTGCCTTTTTTGCTCTCAGAGATACACATTCGACCACACACATACTTCGTGTCCATGTATCTTCGCGTCGGGAAAAGATGCGGAGGTAGATTAGATTAGAGCTCTATTTGTTGTCGAGGAGGAAATTCATTTCAACAGCCGGCGAGTTTGCAGGTACATTCATACAAGACAGTTATTACTCCGGCACATGATTTGACACAGACCGGCACACGATCACAGTGGGAATGCACTCATAACACCAAGACATGCACGCAGGAAAACAAAACAAAAAAAAAATGAAGCAGTCCAGTATGTCTGCAGCATATGCAGCAAAATTACAAATCAGTAGGAATTGTGAGTTGGTACATGTTGTATATTGAGGAACCACATTTGCTTAAACCCTCCTTTCCACCGCCGCTATAACAATGGATTCCTGTACACGCTCACACACACACACTCACACACACACACACACGAGCATATGCAAGATTTCCGTATAGCACAATTACTCACATTAAACACCAACAGATGCCCTCTTGATTAAATTTGACCGCACAAACACAAATGGAGTCGAGCAGGTCTGCGTCAAGAGTTCTCCGAGCATATGCCGCGCAGGCCGCCCGGGAGACCCGGAAAGGAGGACAGATCTGAAGCTGCCTGCTGTTGTTGCCTTGCTGAAAACACACCATGGAAAAAATACCCTCAGAGCCCCGAAAAACAAGCCCGGATCGTGACCCGCCATCCGCCAAACGCTCCCCAAACTCGACCCGAAACCCGAAACAGCGAGAGGCGTAAAACAAAGACGGTGGGGGAAACAACTGTAGAGGGAAGTAATGTGCAGTGCACGCAGGTCCTGACCTTGTTAACTGAACAATCATTTTGCAAACAGAGACACGATGAAGGTGTAAATTGGACAATCTGGGTTTTCTCTTCTATAATGAGTTATTTCTGTCTGTTTTTTTTTGTTTTTTTTCCTTTCCACAGCTTTGAGCTTCACATCAAAGTGAAAAATGGTATAGCTTGTGTGTCCCAAGGTTGCAAAGTCAAGATAGATTCATGCCCCGGACCCATACCAGCGTAGATCAAAAGTATTGGGCCTTGTAATATGATCACAGTGGGAGTTCACAATGTGAATTAACTCACTCTTTAGAGGAGGGGGGGGTGAAAATAAATGTGATCCTTATCTTGCATTGCCCACAACCCATGCAGGCATGGTGGTGGCATGCATCGATAAACTCATAAACAAACTGTAATTACTTGCCCATTAGAGTCAGACCCTCACAAACACAGGCTCATAATCTGCACACAGGAGGGATAGAGGCTTGTCGCTCATTTTCATGCAACCCACTGGGCGAAAAAGTGGAGCAAAATACTTAATGATTTGTGACTGGGGGACAAACAAACCATTTCGACATAAGAGGCTTACACACTGTCAAAAGAAAATGTCGCACGTGCTCGTCGTTGTACATTTGCCCCGTGTTTGAATTGGAGTGCAGCTTAATTTGGAGGGGAGGTGATCAAAAAAAAACGAAAAAAAAAAACAGAAGACTAAGCGGTGTTTTATTTGAGGTAAATAAGCATGCATTCATCCGCCACGAGTAATCAGAGAAATAATCACTTCAGCCTTGAGTAAGTTTCAATATGATAACCTTGTTACTTGAACTGTACCCCGTGGAGTGCAGTTTGTTTTGTCTTTACGTCTAGACAGAAAGTCTCTTGACAGTCGTGGCCACGCTCACTCGGAGACAAACCCAAGTCCGGAGGGATTGAAAGCAAGAACCTTGAGTTCATTCATTATACGAGAGCAAGTCTCTCACTGGCTCTAGGTGTCACTCTGCAACCCTAACCAGGAGATATCGTGGCTTTTCAATGACATTTTGGACATTAATATTGCAGGGATTTCCTTATATCTCCTCTACACGCCCCTGCATGTTCTCACGGAGTCCCTTCAAAGAGCGCTGGTCAGGTCCCGTAACCTGGAATAAATGCCATCCCATGTCTTTCCCTCGCCTTGTAGTCGGACATAAGGGATACGCTGTGATCCCGGCGAGTCTCTTTGTATGTCTATATTTGTATAACTTTATGCAGTGTGTGTGAGCGTGTATATCTCCTCTGCTTAAATCTGTAGTCCTAACCTTCAGCATGGCGCGGCGTGACTGAATGATCAAGCAGATCAAGCCCTCATCTACCTCAGCGTCTTCTTTGTGGTGACATTTCGCCAAAACCACAAGCAATCCAGGCCGCCCTGATCCCCCTCCAACCCGCCCTTCACTCCCACCCAGCATGTTTATTCAAGAGCAAGGTGGGCCAAACTGAGCCTGCAGACAACTTGAGACTTTAAGCAAAAAAAAAAAAAAAAAAAGAAGAACTTTATCCAAAGAGCATTGGTAAAAATGGTAATAGTAAGGGTATAAATGAGAACAAAAACAGTAAGCATAAAAAAGAGGGAAAGATATGGTAAATAAATATCCTCTAATCTCAAATGGTTTGTTATTTTACATAGCAAAAATGCAGATCTGCAGTTGTGAAGTTTTTTGCCTTTGTCTTTAAATCTATAGCTATTTTAGAACTCTTCAAAGGAACAAATCATTACCATTTCTTAACGTGTGTGTTTATACGATCGCCCCCCTTTATAGCAAATATGAAAACAGCAAAAATCCCTTTTCTACAGTACGTGGCATCAGCCCTTAAATCCTCAGTCTGTGCTGTTCCTCTTGCTTTGCTAAATGACAGATTGGTATTAATCATGCAGATATATTACCACTTTGTCTGTTTTCAGGTTTGTGAAATGACATTTTTCTGCTGCTGTCTGATATTTAATTTGTTTATGTGTTTTACAGCTGACCACCAATCTTAGCACGTCAACGTGGCCTGCGAGAGAAGAAGTACCGACCAGTTTCATGACAATGTTTAAGATTTAACTAAACCTATTAGTGCACTGGTCCCCAACCTTTTCTGCACCACGGACCGGTTTAATGTCTGACAGTATTTTTCACGGCCCAATCTAAAGGTGTAGTTAGGGCTGGGCGATATGGACCAAAAGTCATATCTCGATATTTTCTAGGTAAATGGCGATACTCGATATATATCTCGATATTTTTTCTGTGCCTTAATTGGGGTTTCCCCCAAAGCATTATAGCATAGCATCTCTGTTAGCTTCATTTTTTTCTGAGGCAAACCCTTAAAAAAACAGTCAGTTTTAATACAAAGCCTCGTGCCAAATGTCACACAGGTTCCTTTATTAACAGAGCTCTGCACAATATCAAAATGTATAAAACAAATGAAATACAAATAAACTGCTTGCATATATAGAATAAAAATGCTTCTTGAATAAAATAAAACAAATATCCCTTTCCTGCATAACAATTAAATTAAAATACACTGTGCAATTAATACAATGTAGACAGTAACAGGCAGACTTTTCCACTGAGGTTGACAGTTGTGCAAATAACAAAACATTTGTGCAAATCTCAAATAAAACATTCAAGTCAATTTGTCACAAAATAAGCTATATCAAAATCATTAAAAAAAAAATGTAAAAAAAAATATTTTTTTTTTCTTTTTTTTTAAATCGATATAAACGATATTGTCTCGTACCATATCGTGTTTGAAAATATATCGTTATATATTAAAATCTCGATATATCGCCCAGCCCTAGGTGTAGTTGATAAAAACTAAATAAAATGACAAGATCGGCATTAAAAACTGTGGGATTTACTCTATAGGAATAATAATAAAACATAATTTTCGAAAAAATAAAATAATGGAAATAGTAAATTACCTTTAATATGAGTTTTTCTAGAAATGTGTTTTTGTTTATTTTCTCATTAACGTTATTTAAAGCCAGGCTTTTATTTTATCTGTTCTATATTAAGGAGGACCGATATTTAGTGCTTTTATTTTGAAATCACTGAGACCTTTTAATATCCGGTGCTTTGGACTTTAACGGTAAAAGTTTAACGGCAGTAGAAAGTTTGTCTGAAAGACTAAACGAGTGTCTGGAATGCTAAAGTGGAGCCTAACTGACACAAAAAGCACCTGCTGATAAGGATTTGTTTGATTTGCACATTTTATGCCGTATTTATGTCCAGCTTGAGTTTGGTTGTCATGGTTATTCATGTATGTATTCATGTATATTAAACTTAAATGAATTTAGAAAGACTAACTCTATTTTATTTTATTCCTTTATAGCTCTTACGGTGTGTTTGCAGTGTATTTACATCCAAGAAATAAAAACATTGTGAACCATCAGTTTGAGAGTCAACCATCATCAGTTGGGGATTCTACAGAAATATCTTATCTTTTTGTGCGGCCCGGGGGTTGGGGACCACTGTATTAGTGGATCAAATTAAGACCCAATCTATTATTTGCTAAATCCTTTGTGTTGTAGAGTTCTTGCCCCATTTAAAAAAAAAAAAAAAAAAAAAACATTAACTCTGATTTTATTACTCTCTGAGTGGAATCATATTTTAAAGTTCTGCAGCATTATTAAACTGAAAAAGAAAAAGTGTGCTTGTGCTCTCCTGCACCAGGCAGGGATATAAAATGTCTGGAAGTCATGGTTGTATATAATAACTGCCGATGCTTGAGCAAGTAGAGAGGTAGCTATTAATTATAGTGCGATGTTCAAGCGCAAGATATTGTCCTCTGTTGCACTAACCGCTAACTGGTATTTGACTGGTGCTGAGCTCACTAATACGTCTGCAGGGACACAGGAAGTTTTAATTAATCCTGAGCTGACGGCCAAGCTAGGACGTCCCCCGGGAGGCATCAGAGAAAGCAAGGAGTATCAGCACACTTAGCCACAGATTAGACTCAGCACCCACACTGGGATGCTGGAAACGGGTTCCTGGGCCAAAGGGGCTGCGATTGTTCATGGCCCAACTGGTTAAGGGTAATGCTTTAGAAATGTTCTTTGGTAAATATCTAACTCTGAGAAATACCAAAGGAGGGTCTGGGTTCAGAGGTGTCAAAGGTATTCACATTCATTACTCAGGTAGAAGTATAGATACTAGAGTTTAAAAATACTCCTGTAGAAATTGAAGTATCAACTCAAGTTTTTTACTCAAGTAAAAGTATAAAAGTACTGGTTTCAAAACTACTTAAAGTATAAAAGTAAAAGTAATGTAAGGGGGAAAAAAGCAGAGGTGGAAAAAGTACTGAAAAATTGTAATTGAGTAAAAGTATCTTTACTTTGCTTAAATCCTACTCAAAGTAAAAGTAAAAGTACTCATCTAAAAATTTACTCGAGTAAAAGTACAAAAGTACTTCATTTAAAATGTAATTTGAGTAAAAGTTACTTTCAGTTATTTAATGCAAAAAAAGGAGTTGTTTTTGCATTAAAGTTGTTTTAATTAACATCGAGGCATATTAAAGTATTAATTTAATTAATTTAACATCCACACTTGTAAAAGCTCAGCTGAGCTCAGTAACATGATCCTTTTACTTCCGCAGAACAGGACAAAAAGGACAGTCACAACCTGTACTGTAAAGTGCAAACTATTTTCAGTCATATTGTCCAACCGACACTAACATTAAAACCAGAATCAAAGTATTCAAACACAAAATAAAGTTCCCAATGCCCGCAGGATCCTGCTATTCACAATAAACCAAACTAAAACGCCCACAAGATTTTTA